>NW_011889200.1:1038485-1096885 GCF_000151845.1 Pteropus vampyrus | reverse complement strand
GAGAGGAGTTGTCCCTTTATATATATATATAAAACTATCCTTTACATATTCGTAATAGTAACCACTTACCAAAGATTCAGAACCGAAGTATATAACATAAAAGGACCAAAGGGAAAACCAACAAAAGCCAACCAAAATAAAGAAAACAGAAACACAAGGACAAGGAAGAAATGGACCAGTACTTAGAAAAATACAAACTTCCTAGACTGAATCAAAAAGAACTAGAAAATCTAAATAGACTGATCAACAATATGGAAATTGAAAGAATCATTAAAAATCTACCAAAAAGTAAAAGTCAAGGACCAGATGGCTTCACCACTGAATTCCACCAAACATCCAAATAAGATTTAACACCTATTTTCCTCAAACTCTTCCAAAAAATTGAAGAGGAGGCAATACTTCCTAACTCATTTTAGGAAGCCAATATTACTGTGATACCAAAACTTGGTAAAGATAACACAAAAAAGTAAGCTACAAACCAATATCTCTCATGAACACAGATGCAAAAATCCTAAATAAGATACTAGCGAACCGAATACAGCAACATATTAAAAAGATTATACACCATGATCAAGTGGGCTTCATCCCAGAGGCACAGAGATGGTTTAACATATGCAAATCGATTAACGTGATACACCACATGAACAAATTAAAAAATAAGAATCATATGATCATATCTAAAGATGCAGAAAAAGGCTTCAACAAGATACAGCATCCATTTATGATCAAAACACTTAACAAAACTGTTATAGAAGGAATGTACCTTAACATACTAAAAGCCATATATTACAAACCCTTAGCCAACATTATACTTAATGGCAAAAAACTAAAAACCTTCCCTCTAAGATCAGGAACAAGGCAAGGCTGTCCACTATTGCCATTGTTATGCAATATTTCACTGGAGGTCCTACCGAGTGCAATCAGAAAAGAGAAAGATATAAAAGGCATCCAGATAGGAAACAAAGAAGTCAAACTGTTACTATTTGTGGATGGCATGAGTCTCTATATAGAAAACCCTAAAGACTCCTCAAGAACGCTACTAGAAACAATAAGCAAATACAGTAAAGTTTCTGGATACAAAATCAATGCTTAAAAATTTATAGCATTCCTATAATCTAAAAACGAAGTGTCAGAAAAAGAAATGAAAAAAATAATTTCTTTTTCAATTGCAACAAAAAGAATAATGTATCTAGGAATAAATCTAATGGAACATGTGAATTATCTATGTAATGAAAATTATAAGAGCTTATTAAAAGAAATCAAAGAAGATACATAGAAATGGAAAGATATTCTATGTTCTTGGATTGGAAGAATTAACATAGTTAAAATGACCATATTACCTAAAGCATTATACAGATTTAATGCAATCCACATCAATATCCCATTGGCTTTTTTTAAAGAAATAGAACAAAAAATGATCAGATTTGTATGGAAACACAAAAGACCCCGAACTGCAAAAGTCATCCTGAGAAAAAAGAATGGGGCTGAAAGCATCACACTCCCTGACTTCATATTATACTACAAAGCGACAGTAAACAAAACAGCATGATATTGGCAGAAAAACAGACACGTAGACTACTGGAACAGAATCAAGAGTCCAGAAGTAAACCCATATTTATATGCGCAATTAATTTTCAACAAAAAAGCCAAAAACATACAGTGGAGAAAGGAAAGCCTCTTCAATAAATGGTGTTGGGAAAACTGGAAAGCCACCTGCAAAAGAATGAAACTAGACTGTTGTCTATCACCCCACACCAAAATGAGCTCAACATGGATTAAAGACCTGAATATAAGACTTGAAATAATAAAATGCATAGAAGAAAATATAGGACCTAAACTCAAGGACCTTTGACTTGAAGAGGATTTTATGAATTTGACCTCAAAGATAAGAGAAGTAAAAGCTAAAATAAATGAATGAGACTACATCAAACTAAAAAGATTCTGCACAGCAAAAGAAACTGTCAACAAGGTAAAGAGACAACTATTCGAATGGAAAAATATATTTCAAGCAACGCCTCCGATAAAGGCTTAATATCCAAAATATAGAAAGAACTCATATGACTCAACAACAACATCAACAACAGCAACAACAAAAACAACAACAAAAAACAAACGATCCAATCAAAAAATGGACAGAGGACCTGAACGGTCACTTCTCCCTAGAGGATATACAAATGTCCCACAAATATATGAAAAGATACTCAACATTACTAGCTATTAGGGAAATGCAAATCAAAACCACTATGAGATACCATCTCACACCTGTTAGAATAGCTATAATCAACAAGACAAGTAATAACAAATGCTGGAGAGGATGCGAAGAAAAAGGAACCCTCATACACTGCTGGTGGGCCTGCAAATTGGTACGGCCACTAGAGAAAACAGTATGGAGGTTCCTCAAAAAAACTAAGAATTGATCTACCATATGATCCAGCAATCCCTCTACTGGGTATTTACCCCAAGGACTTGAAAACCCATATTCAAAAAGATATTTGCACACCGCTGTTCAAGGCAACATTATTCACAGTGGTCAGGACTTGGAAGCAACTGAAGTGTCCTATGATAAATGGTTGGCTAAAGAAGCTGTAGTACAGATATACAATAGAATATTACTCAGCCATAAGAAAAGATGAAATACTGCCATTTGCAACATGAATGGACCTTGAAATAATCATGCTAAGCAAAATAGGCCAGGCAGAAAAGGTTGAAAATCACATGTTATTACTTATATGTGGTATATAAATTAAAAGCGACAAATGAGTAAGACAAACAAACAGAGACTCGTGGACATGGACGAAGGACTAGTGGTTACCAGAGGGGATTGGGAAGGCAGAGAGAGAAAATTAATAAGACGCTAAACAAACAAACAAACAAATAGATAAATAAAATGTTTAAAAAAAATAAATGATTGAGCATGAAGGTGAACTAGATTATATTTTAAGCATACAATACCTAGTAGAAATTTAAAGTCAAGATAAGTTGAGATATTTGGTTACTTGTGAAAAAAGCAAAACTTTGAAAATTTGCAGATAGTTTAACATAGGGGTTTGTTATTGATTTTCATGTGCTAATGGTCAAAGACAATAAAATGGAGACCAAAAGAAGGAGTGAGAAATACGTGTGTGTGTGTGTGTGTGTGTGTGTGTGTGTGTGTGTGTGTGTGTGTGTTGAGGAGAGAAAGAGAACAGGGTAGGAGGAAGGACGAAGGAGAGGGAGGAAGGATGGGAGAAAAAGAGAGAGGGAGGATTATGAGATTTCTGTCAGTACGTAAAAGGAAAAAAGTTACTGTAGTAATTTTATATACAAGCTTGGTAGTAGAGGATCTATTGAGAGGAGGTCATTGGGTATTGTGTCAGTTCATTTGTATATTTTTATGTAAGACATTTTCCTATTATATGTTTATATTAAGCATGTCTAATTTTTATCAGAAAAAAACATTTTGAAGGTTGTGTAAAATAAAACATCCACATGATTAATATTTCTAAAAGCACACATATAAAAAATGATGTTGAGATGTGCTATAGAATTTTAAAAAAAAACTTATAAAAAGACAAAGACTTTCAGTCAAGATGGCAGAGTATATACACACCGTGCTTGTCCCATCTCACAACCACAACAAAATTACAACTGAACTATAGAACACCCATCATTGAGAATTACTTGAAGTCTAGCTGAACAGAAGTCCTTCAACTAAGGACATACAGAAGAAGCCAATTCCAGACTGGTAGGAGAGACAGAGATGCAAAATGGGCTGACCCCACACCCATGTATGGTGGTTAAAATTTGGGAGGCTTCTCCTAAAGAACAAGGACTCGCAGATCCATATCAGGCTTCCCAACCAAAGGTTCCAGTGCCAAAAAGAGATGTCTCCACAACTTCTGGCTTTGAAAAACAATGGAGATTGTGGCTGAGTGAAATGAGGACACCTGGAATTCTAGACATTCCTCTTAAAGTGCTTGCATACAAACATGCTCACTGAAGGACACCCTGAGCTCCAGCAATGTGGAGGCAGTTTGAGGAGTGGACACCAGATACATACAGGGAAAAACTGAGTTGTCTGGCTTCAGGGGTAGCATTCTCCCAGACAGACATGCTGGCAGAATCTATTATTTCTTTGTTGAGACTTTCCCTCTTTTGGGGTACATATGTAGGCAGGCACCATATCTGACTTTCCATCAACCTGGCTAACACTGGTCGTCTTGCCCTGAAGATTCCTTGAGACCCTGCTCTACCCAACTTTCAGGCCCACCAAAGCCACTTCCAGTGGCTTTTCCGTATAAATGGCCTGTATTGGCTCATGCTTTGAACTTTCATAAACTCTATCAAAGTTTCATCACACCCAACCAAGCAGCATCTGGCCTCTATAAGCACCATAACCAGGCACTAGCAACAGCCAGCCTGTTTGCAGCTTGGCCTCCTGAGGTACCTCCAAGCCTAGCATGGGTGGCAGCATGCATCTGCAAATTGCAATGGTGGGTCATGCCAGGTGGCTCTGGGAAGAGCACAAGGTATGGCTGAACTTGGCCTGCAGCAGATCCCCTCCTAGCAGGCCCCAGGGCCAGAAAGCCTGGTGGCCAGCTTCAGACCAAGCCAGAACACCATCTATAGCTGCATCCAAGGAAGACGCACCCAAAGGGCAGACAGGGTAAGCACCAGAGCCCTACTAAAGTGATTCCTGCTCCATAGGGTCAGTCCCTACACAACAGTTCCTCCACTGTAGTCACCGGCTAGTCCTTGCAACCCATCAGCCTGAGGGTCAATCCCTCCCAATGACTTGCAAACAGCAACCAAGGCTCAACTACAACAAGAGGGCACACACAACCCATACAAGGGACACACCTGGATCATCTAAGCCAGGTGACCAGAGAAGACTGTGCCACTAGGCCCCAAAGGACACCAACTACATAAGGCTACTCTGCTAAGGTTGGGAGACATAGCAGCCCTACCTAATACATAGAAACAAATACAGGTAGGCAGCCAAACTGGGAAGACAAAGAAACATGTCCCAAATGAAAGAACAGAACAAAGCTCCAAAAAATGAACGAAACAAAATGGAGATAAGCAATCTACCAGATGCAGAGTTCAAAACATTGGTTTTAAGAATGCTCAGTGAACTTAGGGAAGAGTAGGTGAACTCAGTGAGAATAGTAACAAAGAGATAAAAACATAAAAGTGGAAATAGAAAATAAAAAAGAAACAATCAGAGTGAAGAATACAGTAACTGAAATGAAGAATACATTAGATGGAATCAACAGTAGATTACCTGAAGCAGAGGATTGAATCGGTGATTTAGAAGATAAGGTAGCAGAAAACACCTAATCAGAACACCAACAGCAACAACAAAAGAACTGAAAAATATGAGAATAATAGTTTAAGGGGCCTCTGGTACAACAACAAGCCGAACAAAATCCACATCCTAGGAGTACTAGAAGGAGAAGAGAAAGAGCAAGAATTGAAAACCTATTTGAAGACAGAAAATTTTCCTAATCTGATGAAGAAAATAGATATACAAGCCCAGGAAGCACAGAATCCTAAACAAAATGAACCAGAACCGGTCCACGCCAAGACACATCATAATTAAAATGTGAAAGTGGAAGACAAAAAGAGAATCCTAAAAGCATCAAGAAAAAAGCAGTTAGTTAATCTACCCGAAAAAGCTATCATTTATAATTGAAGGACAAATATAAACCTTCCTAAACAAGGGAAATCGGAAGGAGTTCATCAACACAAAACCAGTATTATAAGAAAAGTTATAAGGACCTTTTTAAGAAGAAGAAGAAGAAGAAGAAAGATAAAAAATATGAATAATAAAATGCCAATAACTACATATCTATCAATAATTTCTTTTTATATCTCCACATATTTTCAGAAAGTTATGTATATGTGCATAACTGCACACATGTCTTATAAAATAGTCTGATGCACTGGAATATTAAAGTTAAAAATCATCACTCTCTATGAGCTATGATCTTTTTCATTGTGTTTTCACATGAAATTCACTTTATCATTTTGGAAATGGCATTCATGAATTTTTTTCTCTAAGGGTTCACATGACATTTTGTTTCAAGAGAAACTATATAGATCAGTTTACCAAACATATAGGAGCTTTACTAAACTATACATTATTGGATATATTGGTCTGCAACATGATTTTCTCCTTATACTTTCTATGTTAATATTTTTAAAATCTGACTTATTCTTTAAATGACTGCATAATTTTCTAATTTCTTCTTATTCAATAAGTGACTTTGTCAACCTTGTAACATCTTGCTCTTTTTACCATTTTTTATGGCAAAAGAAAATGCAATGAATAATATTTTGAACATGGGCACTATTTTACCATTAGTGCAACAGAGGGCTGCAGAACTATTGAAATATGCAAGTAGTAATCTTTCCTGGAAATTGAAATTTTAGAGTTCTTCAAAAAAAAAAAAAAGAAGTTAGCATTGGCTTTGTAACCCAAACCTAATGAATAATTCATTTACAGAAGTATGGATTTTGAAATTCTCATCTTTGACTTGTTCACAAGATATGAAGGACAAAATAAGATCTTTAAAATAATGTTGACCTGCAAAACCAGAAGCAGAACTATTATGTTTTTTCTGAAGGAATAGACAATGAAAGAGGCAGAATTCAAGATGGAATTTAAAAACAAATGGAGGGGTATGATGTCAGTGAAAAATGTTAAAGTAGAAAGTTACAAAAGCCTGTACCTCAAAAAAAAAAAAAAAGCAGCAAATCAATTGGGAAAAAAGTCAAAATTAACTTTATGAGCGCTCTAGAAACTCATCAAATGCTTCCAACAACATGTCAAATGTTTAATCAAGAAAAAAGAGTAGAAACTCAGTAAAAGAGCTTTGTGGCATTTCAACTTACCATGACCCTATTCCGAGCTGCCCGAGGAAGCCCAGAATTTGTATATAATAGACAGTCTTTAACTCATGTATCTTAAATATGGTCACAGAACTCAAGCAAACCATGTGCAAAAAAACTAAAGGAAATCCTAAGAATGTTATCTCAGCAAATAGTGAATATTAATAAACAGAAATTATAGAAAGGTTCCAAATGGAAATTGTAGAGTTGAGAGGTATAATAACTGAAATAAAAAATTCAGTAGAGCAGATGAACAGCAGATTTGAGCAGGCAGAATAAAGAATCAGCAAATTGGGAGATAGGCCCATTTAGTTGTCCAGTGTGAGAAGGAAAAAAATAATGGATAGCTTAAGAGACCTGTGGTATGCCATCAAGCATATCAACGTGTTTAATGAAAAAATCAGAGGGAGTGGAGAGAAAGAAAAGAGCAGGAAAAAATTGTATCCCCAAAACTTCACAAATGTATAGAAAGACATGACATCTAGACATCCAAGAATCTCAATGAACCCACATGAGATTAATCCAAAGAGGTCTACACAAACTTACATCATAATCAAACTTAAAATTCAAAGCCAGAGATAGAATAGTAAAAGTGGTAATTGAGAAATGACTTGTCCAGTACAAGCGATCCTCAATAAGATATAAAAATAATTTCTCATCAGCAACCATGGAGGCCAGAAGGCAGTGAGATTATATATTTAAAATAATAAAGGGGGAAATTGTCTTTTAATAATTTTGTACCTGTCAAAACTGTTTTTCAAAAATGAAGCAGAAATAAGATATTCTCAGATAAGTAATAATTGAAAGAGATTTATGATTTTTCTTCTAAGAATTTATAATGATGATATTTGTGACAGTTACAACATAAAGAGGACAGAGCTATATCAGTACAAATTATTTTGTATACTGTAGGGATATTTATAGCCATAAGGACATACATTAAGAAAGAAGAAAGATCTCAAATCAATATCACAACTTTGCTTATGAAGGAATGAGAAAAAGAAGAGCAAACTAAAACCCAAACCAAGCAGAAGCAAGAAAACAGTAAAGATTGAAGTGGAGATTTACAAAATAGAGAAAGGAAAACAATAGAGAGAATCAACAAAACCAATATTGGTTCTTTTAAAATATTAACAAAATTGACAAACAGAGATAATGGCCAAAATAGAGATTAGATTGATATTAATAAATTCAGGAATGAAAATGTGACATTGCAACTAACCTTACAGGAAAGAAAAAAGATTATTGATGAATACTGTGAACAATCATATTCTAACAACTTAGATAACCTAGATGAAACAGACAAATTTCTACAAACACACAAACAAAACTAATTCAAAAACAAATAGAAAATCTGAATAGTACTATAAATGGAAAGCGATTCTGTCAATAATTTAAAAATACTAACATAGAATAGCTCAAACCAGATGACCTGCCGGTGGGTTCTATCAAACATTTCAGAAAAATTAACACCAATTCTTCTCAAACACCTCCAAAACTCAGAAGAGGAAAAACCACTTCCTAATTCATACTATGAGGCCATTATTACCCTGATACCAAAGCCTGGCAAAGACATCACAAGAAAACTGAAGACCAATAACCCACATGAATTAGATGCAAAATGCTCTATAAACTACTAGTAAAGCCAATTCAGTAGTTTTCTAAAAGGATTATACACCATGATAAATTGGGATTTTTCCCAGGAATGTGAGGGTGGTACAACAAAGGAAAATCAAAGTAATATATTACTAAAATGTAAGGGGAAAAAGAAAAAAAAAAACATAATTATTTCAATTGATGCAGAAAAGGTGTTTGACAAAATTCAACACCCTTTCATGATAAAACAAAATCAAGGTAGAAATAAAAGGAAACTTCCTCAATATAATAGAGGGCATCTAAGACAAACCCGCAGCTATCGTTGGACTTAATAATGACAGACTGAAAACTTTCTCCCTAATATCAGGACAAGGATGTTCGCCTTTGCCACTTCTTCAACTCAATAATTAATAATAAACTATGAAAAGCTTTTCAAATCAAAATTTGAGATACTGACACTATTTTCCATTGGAATGGACAGGAAACAGTAGCATTGCTATCAATTATCTACAACTTAAATTCTGTCCCTTACAAAGTGGTAGAGTAGCCTAATCAATCAAAGACAAAGAAAGAGGCTTAAATACATACAAAAATGTTGTAGATAATCCCTGTAGGGACTGCTAGCCACTGAAAGCACCCCCAGTAATCTCCTGCCCATTAGTAATCTTTGACATGTTTTCTAGATATGCCTATATGAAGAGACATGCCATTATTTAAAAGAACTCCTGACTTAGCCCCTCTCTTACCATAAATGTATAAAGCTAGTGCTTAAGAAAGGAGTTATCAGAATCTAACTTCTAAATTTATATATCGATAAGGTGTGGATGTTTCTTGCATGACTGAAAATCTAATTTATTGTACAGGAATTTAATAATTTAATTTTCAACCAAAGACCAAGGCAGCCATATTCAATGTTATAAAATATATTAGAAAAATGTATGGTACTCATTTGGGAAGCTTATTGCTTGATCATCCTCAATAGACTGTGAAGTTAGTGTGTGGTGAATTCTTAGTAGTAATATTTGCCCTTCGTGTTGATTTAATTGTGAATCTCACCTTGCAGGTTAGGATATTTTATTCATGGATAAATTGAATTACTGGATATTCGTATATACCCAAGGTCCTCCAAGAAAATGGAGATAGATTAAAACTAATTGGGTGATGTTCCATATGCTAAAATGATCATTTTGTTCTAAAGGTGTATGAATCTAGCAATAGAGAATACATTGGGACAGAAACAAAGAATGAGATGACAGAATATTTTAATTGTTTTACTGAACAGATTTCACTATTAATTGTTTATCTTAAGAACGTATTGATGAATTCCTTTAGCTTTTTCTTGTCTGAGAAGCTCTTTATCTGTCCTTCATCTCTAAATGATAGTTTTGCTGGGTAATCTTGGTTGCAGATCCTTGTTTTTCATCACTTTGAATATTTCATGCTAATCCCTTTTGGCCTGAAAAGTTTCTGTTGAGAAATCAGCTGCCAGTCTTATGGGTGCTCCCTTGTAGGTAAATGGATGCTTTTCTCTTGCCACTTTTATGATTCTTGCTTTAACCTTTGGCATCTTAATTTTGATGTGCCTCGGTGTGAGCCTCTTTGGAAGTAATAATAGAGGGACTTCTTTAAGAAGAAGAAAAAAAAAAGATTAGAAATATGAACAATAAAATGGTCATAACTACATATCTATCAATAATTACTTTAAATGTAAATGGATTAAATGCTCCAATCAAAAGATAGGATGGCTGAATGGATAAGAAAACAAGACCCTTACATATGCTACCTACAAGAGACTCACTTGAGATCAAGACATAAACAGACTGAAAGTAAAGGAATGGAAAAATATTTCATGAAAATGGAAGTGAAAAAAAATCTGGGGTGGCAATACTTATACCCAACAAAATAGACTTTAAAACAAAGGCTATAACAAGAGGCAAAGAATGAACCAGAAATCCCACCTCTGGGCATTTATCTGAACAAACCTAAAACACTACTTTGAAGGGACATGTGAATTCATATGTTCATTGCAGCATTATTTACAATAGCCAGAATATGGAGGTGTCCTGGGTGTCCATCAGTAAATAAATGGATAAAGAAAAGGTGGTGCATATATATAAAGGAATATTGCTCAGTCATAAAAAAAAAAAAGAATTAATTCTTGCCATCAGTAATGACATAGATGGCCCTAGAGAATATTGTGGTGAGTGGAGTAAGTCAGACAGAGAAAGACCAATGCCATATGATTTCACTTACATGTAGAATCTAAAGAACAAAACAAACAAAATAGAAACAAACTCATAAAGAACATTTAGATGGTTGCCAGATGGGACGGTAGTTGGGGTGTGGGTGAAAGATGGGAAAGAATTAAGAAGTACAAATTGGTAGTTACAGAATAGTCATGGGGATGTGAAGTATAGGATAAGGAATATAGTCAATAATATTGTAATAACTATGTATGATGTCAAATGGGTACTAGATTTGTTGGGGTGATCACTTCATAAGTTATATAGATGTCTAATCATGTTGTACACATGAAACTAATATAGTATTGTATGCCAACTGTAATTGAAAAACATTTTTTTAACTAAAAAAACTTACATTTTTAGTACAAAAATAATTCAAATTATTTCTAGGGTTTGTGGAATGCACCCCATCGCAGTTATTCACATTAAGATATGGACAAATGAGGGTCCTGAGGAATGTTAAAATATGGTATGGAACTATTTTAAGAGGATATTCATAGAATATATAAAAATGTATGTATAGTTAGAACAGAAAAGCCTGGAGTAATGAATACACATGCTTATACTTAACTATTCAACCAGTTGTTAAAATGTTCAATGAGCACTCCTATAACGAAAGAATAAAAGATGGAAATAATATATGCCACTGTGCTACACAGCACACTGTTTTGAGAGGAAGACACACAGATGTACAGGCTGGCTTTGTCAATAGGTGACTGTTTAATATCCCATGGGCTGGAGAGTCTTGCCCATGAACCTTGTCTCCAGGTTGCCCTAGTGTTCTGGGTATGTTTTATTCTGATTGTAGAGTACCAGCTTCGTAAATGACACTTATCTATGCTCCTGTGATTCCTCAGAGCTGAGAGGTATTACATTTAATTTTTTAAAAGGAGATTTATGATACAACATGGGGCACAATAAAAACATACATAAATCCATATATACAATGGAATTGTCATGCAGCTTATACAAAGTGAGGTAGAATGCCATTTAGTGATATGAAATAATGTTAAGTTACATGAAAAAAGAAAAATCTAGAATGACATGCACTGAATGAGAAAATTTGAGAGAAAATTCCGCTGAAATAGGATATATACATATACATATCTCCTCATTAAGTAAGGAGGATGGATCCTGTGAGCATTCATATAAGTTGCACGCAGACATAAGGATGTTGAAGACTTTCTGATTTCTAACCACCTTGCAATGCAAATGCCATTTTGCATTCTGATCCATTATTGTCTTGGAGTTTTGGGGGATAAAAGGTGAGAGAGAGCCAATGTTTTGAAAGTCAGCTCATAAGATTGTATGAAGCAGATTTATGGCCACCTTACTGAATTCTGTATGAACAGTTGTTCACAAACATTTTGTTCTTAAGACTCCAAAAATCTTTTGCTTAGGGGGCTCATGTCTGTCTATATTTGAAAACTAGAAAATAATACTAAGTATTTTTAAATGTATTTATTTATTCATTTAAAATAGCAACGTTAAACCCATTTTTTGCTTAAATACAAAACACATGTTTTATGAAAAATTATTATATTTTGAAAACACACAGAGTTGAATGACTTTGTTTTGCTCTAGATTGCACAGGTCCAGTGAGTGGTGTGCTAGACCTGGCTCAGACCTGAATAGGAGAGCTTGATTCTTGGCATTGCTTGCCAGTTCAGCATTCAGAAAGATCATGTTGGTGGCTAAAAATATAGGCCATTGTGTGAGGGTAGTTAAATCAGAGAATCTGGAAATGTTGGAAACCAAAACTGCATGCCTCCTTACCTGAAGGCCACTTCATGCATGATTCTACTCAGGACTGACAACACAGGCATTGCCACTAAGCTTATTACAGGAGAAAAGTGCTGCATCATAGTGCAGCTCTGTCTCTCTAAATGACTGTGAGTGATAGAACATGTGTGTGCTTGAGTGACCCTGGTGATAATTTTGTGCAGTCCTTATCAACCTTATTGAATTTTTAAAAATCTTGATATGGTTGTAAAACTCCTACCTCTAAACATAGTATTCACTAGCAGTATGGTTTCAGCATTACCTGGCCAGAGCAGATTCCCATATATAAAACACTTAGGTTTATTGCCCTATTGCAATAAACCTATTCTGTAGGAGTTGTTTCTCTCCTATGGAAAATTTTGTCCTTGCAACCCTAATAACACACATTTGTCTAAATGTAGGCCCAGCTTCCTTTGACTGTGGCAAACCTGATTTTCTAGTTTGCTGTCCTCTGACATCCAGAGGCTTTATCATCAGCAGCTCATTTTAAAGTGACAACAATCCACAGGCTTCCATCTGCAGAAATGCACCTAGTCTCTCATGTTATGGCAGGCAGAAAGGTGGTTTGACACAGAAACTGGAACATGAGTCTGTGTTCCAGGGGAACTGTACTTCTTAACCCCTGCATACTTCCTCTCTAAATGCCTACTACACGGAGAACTTCAAGTATTGTCTCTAATATTTCCTTCATTCATTCATTAGACTGGGCATGGTATAAGTAACTGAGATCAAAAACAGCACTCTGTTTCTGAGGATGTATGTGCATTTCCTAGTTTCCTTATAAAAATAACATCGACAAGAATGTTTTGAGGACATTCTGGTTTCTATGGCAACTGAGATGTGTCATCTTATCCTGGAGGCAGAAACATTTAACAAGGATATTTAAAGGTTGGAAAGGTATACCAGTAGCAAAAATATGCAGCCTAGTAGATGTCTCCTGTCACTATGAGACAGTGTGTATGTGGATGTTTGTGTATGTGTAGTTTGGGAAGGTAAGGTACTTAGTTAGAAATTAGTGTCTGTAAGCCCTCCTGTTTTATTAAAGAAGCTGGAAGTTTCTACTGAAGAGACTTTGAGGTGATAAGTCACCTTTCTGTGTTCCCGTGTTCTAAGATAACACGTGTTGTATGAGGTCATTGTGATCTGAATTCTTTAAAGCAGAGGTCTCCAAATATTTCTGATCTTACACCTTTGTTTAAAAAATATTTTTTTCTTGTACCCTTAAAAATGTACTTTAATCATTTTATATCTACTACTAGTAAGAAATTGTTATGTGTAAATTATGGAAAAGAAAACTTGAAGTCAACATATGATGGGATAAAATGAGTAGGATTAAAAACTCTAAGGTGACTTTGTGGAACTTTGGGGTTGATAACAATGTTCACATTGAGTGGCTGACACCTAGATTAAGGAATATCTCTTTAAAAGACAAATTTACTGCCATCATACCCGTAATAAAAATCTAGAAATGGCTCCTCATTTATCATATAAGTGTTAGGTATGGCTCCTTAAAAACGGTTCTGATTTTTGCTTTTATGGTTTAGGAAGTGAATGTTGCTGATGTCATATTATTTCTGTATTTATTATGTTTCAAAAGAAAGTCATAGTATGTAAAGGACTTACTGTTGCATTTGTCTTCAGGCAATGTGCTTTAGAAAGAAGTAGTTACTAAGCAAAGCATATAAGTCTCTCTCTCTCTCAGCACCAAATCTGTGATACTGAGACTCTACACTATCATTAAATGAACACTTAACCAAGTTAAATTTATCTTAGTAATTAGTAAGGGAACTAGTAAACTATTAAACACTTTAAAAAAAAAAAAACGAGGTTTCGATATTGTTCTTTATAGGACAACTTGTATGTGCATTGGTAAGAATAGGAATTATTTGCATTGTCACAGATAGGAAACAATGGCATTACTATCAGTTTTCTACATGTCAGCTGCTGTTGCTGAAAGATTGGTAAAGTAGTCTAATCAATCATCAAAGGTGATGAAAAGGCCATACCTCTATAGAAAAAGCTAACCCTAGAGGGCCCATTAACCAATGCCCAACATTCCACCATAAGGCCCCAGTAACTTCTTGTGCTTATTTCTGAGACTTTGACATGTTTTTCAGGTAAGGTAGTATTAAAAGAACTGCTCACTAGAAGACTTTTTTTTATCTGCTGCATAAAAAAAAACAAAAACAAAAACAAAACAAACAAACAAAAAATACCATTATGGTCAGGAAGTGGCATTTATAATACTGTGCTCATCATGTGTAGATGACCCACAAATTAATAAACATTCTCAATATTCTCTTCAGTTAGTCTCAGTAAAGGAAATAAACATGTTTCCTGCCATCAGACCAGTAACTAGAATCTGGAAGTGGCTCTCTATTTATTATATAAGCATAGGTACAAACTCCTTAACAAAGATTGTAATTTTCAGTTTTGCATTTTAGAAAGTGAATGTTGCTGATGTTGGTATTTCTGTATTTATTATGTTTCAAAAGAAATGTATAGCATCTAAAAGATTTGCTGTTTCATTCTTTGTCAGGATATGTGCTCTAGGAAGAAGCAAGAGTCAAGTTAGGGATATCTAATTCTCTTGGCTCCATATCTTAAACTCTGTTCCATGATGCTGGAACTGGGAGTCCGCCATGCCCGTTTTGCCTTTACCAACCTGCTCCCTTGAAGGCTCTGCCCATCAGGTTCACCTACAGGAGACAAGAAGTGTGGAAGAAAGAAAAAACAAATGTTCTTTCCACTCTATTCCTATTCTTCTCACTGACACCTGAATACAGGCCTTACATAAAAACAAGGCCATATGATTTCGGTAGGGGCAGAATGTCTAAATATAGTTTTGGTCCAAACTTCAAGGACTCTCAGGTCCCCTCGGAAAGCCAAGCACCTAAAGGGCAGACTGAGAAGGCCCCAGAGCCCTGGTAAAGCAAATTCTGCTACACAGGATCAGCCACTGCACAACAGCTCCTCCACTGGTCACAGCCAGTCATCACAACCAACCAGCCTGTGGGTCAATCCCTCCCAGACTTGCAAACAGCAAACAAGGTTTAATTATAAGAGGGCACACACAACCCATACAAGGGACATATCTGGAGTACCCGGGTTAGGTAAACAGGGAAGACTGGCCACATACTACATAAGATTACTCTACTAAGACATAGCAACCCTTTAGGTGTGTTGTCCTCAGATGTGGCCCCATGTGGTGCTCCAGGAAGCCGGCCACCCATCATGCAGGCCAGTAGCTCCTGGGAGGGACCTGACTGCAGGTCACGTTCAGCTGCAGGCTGTACCCTTCCCAGGGCCACCTGGCATGAGCCATCAAGCAATCTGCAGATAGCTGCCACTTACACTGGGCTTGGATGTGCCTCTCGAGGCCAAGCTGTGAAATGAGGCCGGCTGCCACTAGTGCTGGGCTTGGGGCTGCTCAGCAAGAGGTATGGGGCTCACCAAGGCCAAATGCTGCTTGTTTGGGTTTTGTGAACCTTTGAGAGATTTTAGGAAAGTCCACAGCATGAGCCAAGACAGGCCATTTGTACGGAAAATCCACTGACAACAGCTTGGGTGTGCCCACACTTTTGGAGGGTCAGGGTCTCAGGGGATCACCAGCATGGGGTGACTATTGTTAGCTATGTTTATGAAGACTCAGTTATGGCAACTTCTAAGTCTGCAAGCTGGGCGGAGTGAGGCTCTACAAAGGGACAATGCCCTCTGCCAGCACTTTTTCTGGGAGAAAGCTGCCCCTCCAGCCCTTACCCTGAAGCCGGACGAATCAGTTCCTCCTGATACGTTCCTGATACTTTTCAAGCTTCTGCCCAGAGCTGGAGCTCAGAGCGTTTGAGTATGTCTTGAGTAAGTTTATGAGAAATGTTGCTACTCCAGCTACCCTTCGTCTCACTCAGATACAATCTCCACTGGTTTTCACAGTCAGAAGTCATGGGAACTTCTCTTCCCAGTACTGGAACCCTGGGCTGAGGAGCCCTGTTGTGGGGCTGGGATCCCTCACTGCTCAGGGTGTACCTCCTCAACTGAGATATTTCTCCCAGTTCTCAACTTCCATACACAGGTGTGAGACCAGCCTGTTTTGCTTCTTTGCCCTTCCTACCAATATAGAAGTGGCCTCTTCTGTGTGTTCCCAGTTGTGGGACTTCTGTTTAGCTACACTTCAGGTAACTCCAAATGATAGTTATTCTGTAGTTTAGTTGTAATTTTGATGTGGTTTTGAGAAGAATCAAACATAGTGTTTACCCACTCTGCCATCTTAACCAAAAAGCCCCAACATGGAAAAAATTTAATTTAAGTATAGTTAGTATACAATATTATGTTAGTTTCAGTCATACAATGTAGTGACTCAATATTTATATACCTTAAAATGTGATCACCTTATTAAGTCTAGTAGTCATCTGTCACTGTGCAAACTTATCACAATATTATTGACTATATTCCATTTTACATTTTTGACCTTTCTCCCATCCCCCCACTCTGGAAACTATCACTTTGATCTTTGTTTCTGCGAGTCTGTTTTTGTTTTGATTTGTTTGTCCATTTTTTTCAGAGTTCACATATAAGTGACACCATACAGCATTTGTCTTTTTCTGTCTGAACTTATTTCATTCATCATAATACCCTCTAGGTCAATCCATGTTGTCACAAATGGCAAGATTTGATTCTTTTTAATTGCTGACTAATATTTCATTATATGCACTATCTCTTCTTTATACATTCATCTATCGATGGACATCTAGTTGCTTCCCTATTTTGACTATGGTAGACAATGCTTCAATGAACATAGGGCTGCAGATAGCTTTTCCAATTAGTATTTTCATTTTCTTCCAGTAAATACACAGAAGTAGAATTGCTGGATCGTACGGTAGATCTATTTTTGGCTTTTTGAGGAATCTCCGTACTGCTTTCCATAGGGCTATTCCAATTTGCAGAAATGTGCAAATCTTTTGATATACAGCAGATGGAGGAAAATAAACACATCTACAATATAAATTATGTCATTATTTATCTTTCTAGATTTGGGGTGGGGAAAATTATGGATCAAACCCATTTAGTTAGTTTGATTTCCTTGCCACTTAGTATTTTATGGATTGATATTATATGTTCACAGTACCTGGATTACTACATTGATACCAGTTGAACCCCGGACAAGCTGTGCAATTCAAAAGTGCTGAGCAGGGTAAAGACTCTGTTGAACAGCAGTTAGAGGGAGAATCCATGGCATATTGGTTAAGACTGTTTCCATTTTACTAAACATGTGTTTGTAATAATTTTATGTTGCAATTTTGTGGTACAATTGATTTTCACTTTGATTTACAGTTACTTCTTCCTGTATTCACAGTCCCATATTTGGTGTGAGGAAACAACAAAATATTTTAAACCACAGTATAGCAATGAAGATATGCAGCTCCCAGCTGAAGGCCTGTACCTCCAGCAATCTTTTATTTTTAATCATGGTAAAATATACATATCATAAAATTTACCATCTTAATCATCTTTAAGTATAGAGTTCAATGGCATTAAGTACATTCATATAGTTGTGCAACCTTCACCACCACCTATCTCCAGATTTTTTTTCATCTTCCCAGACCGAAAGTCTGTACCTATTAAAGAATAAATCCCAAATCCAGCCTCCACTCAGCCCCTGGAAACTACCATTTTACTCTCTTTCTCAATGATTTTGATTACTGTATGAATTTGAGGTACTATAGTACTCATAGAAGTGGAATCGTATATTATTAGTTCTTATTCTGCTTATCATAATGTCTGTAAGATCCGGCATTATTGTAGCATGTGTCAGAATCTTCCTTTTTAAGGCTGGATAATATTGCATTGTATATAATACCACATTCTTGTTACTAATTCATCTCACAATGGATATGGGCTATTTCCATATTTTAGCTATTATGAATGATGTTGCTGTGAGCATGGGTGTACAAATCTCTGTCCAAGTCCCTGACTTGAATTATATTTTTAATTTTTTGATGTTTCACATACTGTTTTCCATATCAGTTACTTCAATTTACATTCCCACCAGCAGCATACAAGAGTTTCAATTTCTCTACATTCTTTCCAAAGCTTGATATTTTCTGTTTTGTTTTGTTTTTGGATAATAGTCATTCTAATAGGTGTAAGGTAGTATTGCACTTTGGCTTTAATTTGTATTTCTGTAATATTTAGCATATTTTCTGAGGCGGTATAGTGTCCAATGCCTGTGGAATTAGAAAAAAATTTGCAAATGCTTCTTCCTTCCTATATAAAAACCACATGACTTTGCTGGATGAAGGGCTTTTGTTGGGATGACTGGTAGCAAATAGAATCAGAATGCAATCTGTTTCTCTTTTCTCCTGATTATCTGTCTACCTGTGTCATTCTCAGTGATTAGAACTAAATAAGTGGTAAACGACAAACAAGGTTCTCAGAGTTCTGGCCACAGAATTTATACATACTCTAAGGAATGTTGATTGAGAGATCCGGATATCCCTGTCTACCATCTGCTTCCTCTTAAAGCATGTTTCACACAAGGAAGTCAGCAATAAGTATTGAAGAGACTATGCATATCTTTCAAAACATAATTTATAGAATGAATTACTTACTGCATTATCAATGTCTATGATCAGGCACCCAAACTGACATAAAATAGTCTTTGCTAAACGACTTGTGCTTTATGTTACAGGTGAAAAAAAAAAAGCCATGTTGAGATTTAAATTACTGGTGGGCAAGGACATAAATATTTCTTCAGAGAACTGGTTTCCAAAGTGATGCTCAGCTATGCAGGTCACTGTAAGCAACAGATGGCATACTGGAGCCCACAAAGATAAGTTAGATTTTTCTAAACATTTAAAATCTAATTGTTTATAACAAAGATCAGCAAACTAAAGTATAATGATTATATTTGGCCTGCTACCTCGTTTTTAAAATCCTTTTTATTGTAAACATAGCTATCCCCCCTTTTTTTATCTTGATATCTATGACCACTTTACTGTTACAATGTCAGAGCTGGGTAATTGGGATAGAGACTTGTGTGGCCCCAAAGTATAGTGTATCTAATATCTGGCATTTCAATGAAAAATTGTCAACTCCTGTTTTATAACCTCAAGTTTGTGTGTGTTTCTTAAAGTACTAAAATGATTATTATTCTATGTGCATGTATAATGATGTATGACACATCTTTAATGTATTAGAAATAAGTTTTCTTAAACAAGGATGCTTGCCTAGAAAGTACAGAGACTTCTGTTTTAGAAATTTGACACCAAATTACCCATCTATCATGGGGTCTTATCATCTTAGTTCACAGAATCAAGGAAAAAAAAAATCTCTGGCTGGTGACTCAGTCTCTTCAGAGTCCTCTTAACAAGAGCTGCCTGTGTGTCTCCCACAAAACAGAAAAGATCAAGCACCTTCATGTCCCAATAAATACCTCAGCCCCTAAACATAGACACACACAAACATGCTATGATGACAGACTTTCGATAGGTCTGTAATTCATGCAGATTTCCCACCTTTTCTGCCTGCAATTCTACCTGATCTATCTACCAGGAAACAATAGCATAAAAAATTGTCATAAAAAATTGTTACCATATTTCCTGCATTTGTGCAGCACTGTATGGAAACTGGGATATGTGCATTCACTATCAGAGCTAGATTCATAGTTGAGAGGTGAGCTACTCCAGCACTTCAAATAATGAATGCACAAAATCACATTACGGAATATACTGGCAACCTCTAAATAGTAAGCATTTCATGGAACAAATTTTTCAAACAATGGTAATAGAGAAAGTTTAGGATTGTTTATAAGCTCAAATTCCCCATCAGACCCACTGTCAGAATGAACTTAGAATCGCCAATACCACGTGTATGGTCCTGAAGAATCACCAAAATCCACAAGCCTCCAAAATTCCCTCTATTACTCAGTTCCCACAATTGACCCCTGCACTCAAGGATGAGAGAAGGCATCAGAGATGCCCTTTGATGAGTGCCTCAAAACTGACTTTTGTGGCAAGAGAGCTCTTACTGTTTGCCTCCATTGGCCAACAGAAATGCATGTTCAATGCTATTAATGTTGTGCCATGAGTATTCTGGTAGCAGATCCTAATGCACAGAAGGTCCTGTCAGTTCTTAACACTGCTTTATTACCTCACCCTACAGGAATAAGTCATTGCAACTCCACTCAACAAGAAACTCCTTGGCTCTTGAATCACAAAATGAATATATATTTTCCATGACACATTAAATTTATCATTAGAGCAGTAACATCATATCAGACCTTAAAGCCTCACCTGTGACTCACGTTGCTACAACTGAATGAATGAAGTAGAAGTGAATATGTCAGAACCTGACATTGTGATGACTCTGTGCAGAACATAGAGGAAAAGCAATATATGAGAAAGGCTTTTCTACCCTTGAATAACAATAAGCTGTGATTAGAGATACTCTTGTTATAACAGCCTCTCATGAGGGTAAGTCTATTTATGTGGGTGAAATGCCCATGAGCCCTCAGGATGCTTTGAATAAACATCATGGTAGGTGAAGGCAGAGATATCAACCCCTCCAAATACAGAGGAAGACAAGCCTCACGTGGTGTTAATGTCTAAGCCAAAACAGACAGATTGACATATAATATAGTAATATAATAATGTGTGTGTGTGTGTGTGTGTGTGTGTGTAATAGCAAGAAAGAAAACAGTCCTGATGAGAAATTGAGCTCCCACAGACTGTCTTGCGTTGGCAGTTACTGAGAAATGAATTTGAGTTGGTGACATTTCTTCAGTCAATGTTTGGAATCTATACACTGCCGGTGGATAAGGATGTTTAGTTGTGTGACTCATAAGATATGATAGATTAAGAATTCTTAAAAGGAGCACACAAATTTATCAGTGTCCACAAATATAGACAGTTTCTGTCACACAGATATTGAGCTTAGAGAGACACAACTGTGTTAGGATGCAGTTCATCCCAGAATTAAGAAGCAAAGAGAAAACCCACTTTGTCATTTATCCTGGGGTCTCTTATGCAAGAAGTCACTGTTCTCTCCCTGGGATACACAGGAAGAAGGCTAGTTTGGACAGACATGCCTTTATAGAAGTGAAAGAATGTTTCCAATAGTGTCTCTGTGAGGAGTAAAACAGGGCAGGTATGATCCACATTGCAGGTGCTATATATACTTTTTACGGATGTAAAATAGGGGCAAAATGGGTATGGAAGTCTGAGGATAGAGGCACAATTGAGGAATGAAGGCAAAGTTGTTGTTTCCCAAGATCACACAGATGAGATGTAGAACACCAACATCAGAACTTGGTTAATGAATCACCAAAGTTAGCAGGTATCTGTTCCCAGTATTCATCACCATAGAAATGCTCATTGAAAATGCCAAAATGATAATAATAATATAGAAGTAAAATATTATTTTTGATGAATCAAAGCTCTAGAGAATAGTTTTTATTTTAATTTTTGCTTCATAAAATAATGAATGGCTGGTAGGTACACAACATTCATTTTGATATAACAGTGATAAAACATTGATAGCAATGTTGAAGTGAGTGCTCTAAAAACAAAATCTAATAGCTGCCATTCTCGCTTCATGGTTTTTATTCTATCTAGCTACTTCTTTTTGATTTACACAAAAACTATATTTGTCAACAATTTTGTTCTGATTATATTTTGATTACCTCCTGATTCCCAGTTTACCATTAAATCTGTGGATTATAGTTTGGCATCTCATTTAGTGTTCTCTCAAGAAAGAAAACATACTGACAAGAGGAAGTGTGTATTTGGTCCCTTTGGCTGTTGTGTTTCTAGATAAAACTCCTCCAATTAACTTTGTGGCACACAAGTCATTCTCTCTTGAATTGAATTTATGCAAAATAGTATTATCAAGGTTATTCAATTTTGGAATTGAAGTAATTATATTTAGAAGTAAAATATTATTGATAATATCTGAGTCTTTTCTTTTTGTGTTTTTATTTCTACAACTAAAAGTTTATTTTTCTACATCAAATATTAAAATACTTTATTGTTCATATTTGTATATTATTTAGAAAGTATGAATCATATTTATGGTTTATTTATTACATACTCTAAAATAAATACATGTATAATTTTTCTGATAAAAAATGCATGCTTAAATAAAATAGTAAAATATCTCACATAAAAAAAATATCTAAATGGAAAACAGTATGGAGGTTTCTCAAAATATTAAAAATGGATATACCTTTTGACCCAGCAATTGCACTTTTGGGTATTTATCCAAAGAAAAACAAAACAATAATTCATAAAGATCTATGCACCCCAATATTCATAGCAGCACAATTTACAATAGCCAAGATATGGAAGTAACCTAAATGCTATCAACAGATGATTGTATAAAGAAATTATGGTTCATATATTACTTAGTCATTAAAAAATGAAATCCTACCAACCATTTGCAATGACATGATTGGACCTAGAGATTATTATACTGAGTGAAATAAGTCAGACAGAGAAAAATAAATACCACGTGATTTCACTTATATGCGGAATCTAAGGAACAAAAAGAACAAACTAATCAAAACCAGACTCACAAATATAGTGGACAATTTGGTGACAGACAGAGGAGAGGGTGTTTGGGGAGCTGGGAGAATGGGGTGAAGGGTTAAAGAAGTACAAATTAGTAGTTGATAGTTGGTCACAGGGATGGGGAACACAGCAGTTGACATTAATATGATGGCTAGGTGGAGGGCCAGGGCAGAGAGGGAGCAATTGGGGGGATCGTTTTATGAACTATATAGATATCTAACCAATGTACTGTATACTTGAAATTAATTTAAATAAATAATTTTTTAAAAAGAACCAAACAGAATCTACTGAGCAGAACACTGTAATTTAACCAAAATTTTTACTAGAGGAATCGACAAGAGACTATAGCAAGCAGAAGAAAGAGTCAGCAAATACTGAGATAAGCAAATGGAAATAGTCAGAGGAGCAAAGAGAAAAACAATAATTAAAAGAGTGGGAAAGCTTATAGGATACTATTACAAAGACTATGAATTATAGAAGTCCCATATGGCGATAAAAGAGAGATAGGACCAGAAAATTATTCAAGGAAATAATGGCTGAAAACTTCCCAAATGCGAGGAAATAAATGGACATTCTCTTCAAGAAGTCTAAAGAATCCCAAATAAGATGAAACCAAAGAAATCCATAGTAAAACACGTTATAATCAAACCGTCAAAAGTCAAAAAGATAATTTTGAAAGCAGAAAAAGAAGTGACTTTTCACACACAAGGGAAGCCCCACAAGACTATAAGCAGATTTTTAACCAGAAAACTTTGTAGGCTAGAAAGGAGCAGGGATGATATATTCAGAGTACTGAAAGAAAAATAAAAAGCCAACCAAAAATACTATACCTGGAAACAACACTGTCCTTTAAAAATGAAGGGGAGACAAATACTCTCTCCCCACAAAAAAACAACAAAAACAAAAGCTGAGGGAGTCCATCACCAGTTGTCCTGCCTCACAAGAAATGCTAAAGAGAGTTGCTCAAGTTGAAGCAAAAGGACACTCGACAAGAGCACAATAGCATGAGAAAGTAGAACTTTTGGGGAAAAGTAAATGTATAGACAAGTAGAGAATACTAAATTACTATAATCATGTTGAACGAAACATTTTAAATTCTAGTATTAAAAGTAAAGGACAAAAGTATTAAAATAACTATAATTTTAAAATATATTAAATGATACACGACAGAAATAGATGCAAATTATGACTGCAATAACACAAAGAGTGGAGGCAGTTAAAGTGTAGAGTTTTTGTATGTGACTAAAATTAAATTGTTATCAGCTTAAAATAAACTGTTCAAAAACTGACAAGGTTATCAAGAATAGACAATGGGGAAAGGATAGTCTCTTCATCAAATGATAGTGGGAGAACTGGATAGCCACATGAAAAAGAATAAAATTAGACCTTATCTTAGACCATATACAAAATAACAACTCAAAATGGATTAAAAGCTTAAACATAAAACTGAAACTGAAAAATCCTAGAAGAAAATATGGAGGAAGAGCTTTATGACATTAATCTTGGCAATGATTTCATGAATTTGACATCAAAAGCACAGGCAACAATACCAAAAATAAATGACTACATCATTTATTGACTACATCAAATTAAAAAGTTTCTGCATCATGAAAGAAAGAAAAATAAACAGAAGAAAAAGAAAATATGTGGAATGGGATAAAATATTTGCAAACCATGTATCTGATAAAAGCTTATTCTCCAAAATATATAAGGAGCTTCTTAAAATGGAACAGCAAAACACAATCAAACCCTAATAAGTCACTTAAAAATGGGCTAAGAAATTTTCTCCAAAGAAGACATACATGACAACAGGCATATGAAAAGATACTCAATGTTATTAATCATCAGGGAAAAGTATATAAAAACCACAATGATATATCACTTCATACTTGTCAGGTTGATTTTTATTTAAAAAATAAAAGATACCAAGTATTCATGAGGATGTGGAGAAACTGGAACCCTTGCACATTGTTGCAGGGTAAACAAAATGGTACAGCCACTATGGAAAACAGATTGATGTTTCTGAAAATATTATATAGAAATACCATATAATCTAGTAATTTCATTCTGGGTGTTTATCTTAAAAAATTGAATGAGGATCTTGAAGAGATATTGGCACTTCTATTCATTGCAGCAATGTTCACAATAGCCAAGATGTGGAAACAATTTAAATGTCCATCAACAGATGGATGGATAGAGAAAATGTGGTACATACATACAATGCAATACTGTCCTGCTTAAAAAAAGAAGCAAGTTTGACATATGGTACAAAATGAAAGAACCTTGAGTGCATTGTGCTAAGTGAAAAAAAAAAATGTCAAAGGAAGACAAATACTGCATGATTCCACTTACAAGACATATCTGAAATTGTCGAATTCATAAAATCAAAGAGTGAAGTAGTGGTTTCCAGTGTCTGGAACAGGGGGAAAATGGCAAGTTACTAGTCAACAGGCATAGTTTCAGTTAAGTAAGATGAATAAGCTCTAGAGATCTTCTATATAGCATTGTACTTATAGTCAATGATAATCTATTGTACACTAAAACATTTATTAAAAGGATAGATCTCATGTTAACTCTCCTTTCTACAATAAAATGAATATTTTAAAAAGTAATAAAATGTCCAAATTAAGAGTTTTTAATTCCTATGCTTTTAATGAAAATGATTCATTTCCTATAATTGTTTTATGATGAAATAAAAATGCTAATCAAAAATTAGTTTTCAGGAGTAACGTCAGAAATTTGGTGGAGTTAGATGTCCCCAGATTTCTCCCTTTGAAAGAACAACAAGCTGAACATCTAAAACTCAACAACAACAACAACAAAAACAAAATACCCAAACTGCACACCAGTACATCTGAGCATAGGATCTGCGCATAAGAGTTACCACAAGTCAGAATCCTGGGAGTTGGGCGACAAACTGGGAGAAACAAAGAAACTGCCTATCACAGCTGGAATTACCTGAAAGAAGAGGGGGAGGAGAGAAGGTGCAGCACGTTCCCTAAATAGCCCTGACTGAAAGAACTGTGAGTTCCACAGAGCCAGCAGCAGTGTCCAGGCATCAGGGAAGAAATCAGAAAAGTGGTTACGGCAGAGAAGCGGGGACGACAGAGAAACAACAGTTGATTACCAGCCACAGTTACAAAACGCGAGGCAGAGCTGAAGCCCCCAGTTCCCAACCCAGAGGGCCCCTCACTCCATATCCTTCGATATTGAACACCGGAGAGACCCAAGGAATCAGCACAAATGCTACCAAAACTAGTGTTAACACTGAGAGGGACTGAGACTGAGGGTAGCGAGCTTGATTAAACATCCATAAGAAAAAAAAAAAAAGGAATTATTAAGACTTTATATAAAGCAGGGATTGAAGAGTCTTAGACGCCACCTACTGGAAACCAAAATAAAAACGCCTTCTTTATAACAGGCTAAAGAGAGACCTTTATATAATAAATCTTCAATCTGGAAAAAAAGCAGAATAAACTTCCATTACTGCCCAGGCAGTGAAATAGTCCACTGAAAACCTGAAGAACCAAAATGACAACACATCTCAGAAAGAAAGAGAAAAATCTCCAGAAATTAAGCTTAAAAACATAGAAATATGTGACTTAAATGACACAGAATTCAAGATGGTACTTCTGAAAATACTCAATGAGATCCAAAACGATTCATAACAACACTTTCAGAAATTGAAAAAAACAACTAGATGAGCAGAACAAGTTATTTAGCAAGGAGATTGAAACCCTCAAAAAGAACCAAATAGCTTCTGGAGATGAAGAACATAATAAAGAGATGAAAAACGAAATAGCAAGCTTGGGAAATAGAGTCAACCAAATGGAGGAAAGGATCAGTGATATTGAAGGCAGAAATCTAGAAATAAATCAGAAGGAAGAAGAGAGAAACTGAAGAATGAAAAATAATGAAAGAAAAATACAAGAACTAGCGGATATCATCAGGAAAGTAAACATAAGAATAATGGGCATTCCAGAAGGAGCGGAAAAGGAAGAGGGACTATAAAGCACTTTCAGACAAATAGTGGACGAGAATTTTCCAAATATAAAGAATGAGCTGGAGCTTGGAATTCAAGAAGTCAACAGAACACCTAATTATCACAACCCAAAAAGGCCTTCACCAAGTCACATTGTATTAAAATTATCAAAAATCAATGACAAAGACAGAATTCTCAGGGAAGCCAGGGAAAAGAAGACAGTAACCTATAAAAGAAAACCCATTAGATTATCGTTGGACTTCTCAGCACAAACCTTACAAGCCAGAAAGGAGTGAAATCAAATAGTCAAACTATCAAATGAAAGGAACTACCAGGCAAGAATAATACATCCAGCAAAGCTCTAATTCAGATGTGAAGTAGAAATAAAGATCTTTCCAGATATACAAAAAATTGAGGGAATTCTCGACTACAAGGCCTGCACTACAGGAAATACTAAAAGGGGTCAGCTCGCCTAAAACAAAATGATAAAAAAATACATAACTAGGAGTAAGGCGACTAGCAGGCAGATAGAGGCAGAGGAATGCAGCCCTTACTAAGAACAGGGCATTATAAGCCTAAACAATAAGAAGAGATTTGCCATAGCTAGATAGTAATGAATGTTCAGCATATATAAGGACAAAATGAGACAACAATAACAGAAAAAGGAAGAATTCAAAGATCCAAATTCGCAAAGGGGAATGGAGATAACGCACAAGCAGAAGAAAATGGACTAATCACACACAAACGCACACACATACACACACACACATGCACACACATATATATATACATATATATGTGTATATATTTTTTGTATATCTGGAAAGATCTTTATTTCTACTTCACATCTAAATTAGAGCTTTGCTGGATGTATTATTCTTGCCTGGTAGTTCCTTTCATTTGATATACATACATATATATATATGTATATATATGTATATACATATATATACATATATATGTTTGTGTGTATATCTATATTTATATCTATATCTATATATCTACCTATATATATAGATAGATAGATAGATAGATAGATATAGCTATATATATAGGTAGATATATAGATATAGATATATAGAGAGAGACACACACACACATACAAAGCTATCCTCTATGTATTCATAATATATATATATATATAGGTAGATATAGATATAGGTAGATATGTAGATATACCTATATATAGGTAGATATATAGATATAGATACATATAGATATAGATATATAGATATAGATATAGATATATATAGAGAGACACACACACACATACAAAGCTATCCTCTATGTATTCATAATGGTAACCACACATCAAAGATTCAGACCTGATGTATATGACATGAAACAAGAAAGACCAGAGGGAAAACACACAAAACCCAACCAAAAATTTTTTTAAAAAGCACACAAGGACAAAGAAGCAATGGAAACACTGACTACCAGAAAAAGAAACATAAAATGATTGTAGGAAACCTCATATTTCTATAATCACCCTAAATGTAAATGGACTGAACTTACCAATAAAAAGGCACAGAGTAGCAGAATGGATCAAAAAACAAATCCCAACTATGTGCTGCATCCAGGAGACACATCTCAGTTCCAAAGACATATATAGACTCAAAGTGAAAGGGTGGAAAATGATAATTCAAGCAAATGGCATTCAGAGAAGAGCGGGAATAACGGTACTAATATTGGAAGAAATAGATTTCAAAGTAAAAAAGGTACAGAAAGATACTGATAGACACTTTATAATGATAAAGAGAATCATGCACTAAGAAGATATAATCCTTTTTAATACCATTGCTCCCAATCAGGGAGCCCCAAATATATATAAACCAATTACTAACAGAAATAAAGGGAGAAACAGATCAAAACACTATCAGAGTAGGGGATCTAAATACTCCACAGTCGAATATGGACATATCATCCAAACAGAAAATCAATAAAAAAAGGAACATCCTTAAATGACACATTAGACCAACTGGACATAATTGACATTTACAGAGCCTTTCATCCCCAAACAGCTTCTCTAGTGCACATGGAACATTCTCAAGGATTGACCACAAATGAGACACAGAGATAGCTTCAACAAATATAGGAAGGCTGAAATTATACCAACCATATTCTCTGATCATAATGCTTTAAACCTAGAGATCAACTGCAAAACGAAAAAAAACGAACCACAAATACATGAATATTAAACAACATGCTACTGAAAATGACTGGGTCAGAGAAGAAATAAAAAGAGAGATTAAGAGATACATAGAGACGAATAATATAGTACAACATATCAAAACTTTTGAGACATGGCAAAAGCGGTCATAAGAAAAAAGTTCATATCATTACAGGCCTATCTCCAAAAATCAAGAAGAAGCCCAAGCAAACAACCTAATGTTTCATGTTAAAAAACTAGAAAAGGAAGAACAAATGAAGCCTAATGTTAGGAGAAGGAAAGAAATAATCAAAATTAAAGCAGAATTAAATGAAATTGAAAAACAAAACAAAACAAAACAAAACAAAACAAAAACAATAGAAAAAATGAATGCAACGAAGGGCTGGTTCTTTAAGAAGGTTAATAAAATTAACAAACCCCTGGCTGGACTCACTAAAGAAAAAAGACAAAGGACACAAATGAAATCAGGGATGAAAGAGGAGAAAAGATGACAGACACCGAGGAATACAAAGGATTATACAAGAATACTATGAAAAAGTATATAATACCAAATTTAATTACCTAGAAGAAATGGACCAGAACTTAGAAAGACAAGACTGAATCAAAGAATCGCAAAACCTAAATAGACAAATCAGCAGTATGGGAATTGAAACAATCATCAAAAGCCTAACAAAAAGTAAAAGTCCAAGACCAGATGGCTTCACCAGTGAATTCAACAAAACATTCGAAGATGTAATAACTATTACATCTTCTAAAAAATTGAACTCTTCTAAAAAATCGAAGAGAAGGCAATATTTCCCAACTCATTTTATGAAGCCAAAATTAACCTGATACCAAAACATGATAAAGAAGACACACACAAAAAAACAAAACTACAGTTCAATATTCCTCATGAACACAGATGCAAAATCTTAAATAAAATACTAACAAACCAAATACAGCAACATATTAAAAAGATTATACACCACGATCAACTGGGCTTCATCCCAGGAGCACAGGGATCATTCGACATATGCAAATTGATTAATGTGATACACCACATAAACAAGTAAAAATATCGGAATCATATGATCATATCAAAAGATGCACAAAAAGCCTTTAACAAGATACAGTATCCATTTATGATCAAAACACTTAACAAAATGGGTATAGAAGGAAAGTACTTTAACATAATAAAGGGCGTATATGACAAAACCTCAGTCAACATTATACTTAATGGTGGAAAACTAAAAACCTTCCCTCTAAGATCAGGAACAAGGCAAGGCTGTCCACTATAGCCACTGTTATTCAATATAACATTGAAGGTCCTAGCAAGTGCAATCAGGCAAGAGAAAGATACAAAAGGCATCCAAATAAGAAACGAAGAAGTCGAATTGTATCTATTTGTGAATGACATGATTCTCTATATAGAAAACTCTAAAGACTCCATGAGAACACTACTAGAAACAATAAGCAAATACAGTAAAGTTCTAGATACAAAATCAACATTCAAAATTCATAGCATTCCTATACTCTAATAATGAAGCATCAGAAAAAAAAGTGGAAAAAATAATTCCTTTTGCAATTGCAACAAAATTATAAAATACCTAGGAATAAATCTAATGAAACACATGAAAGACCTATATAATGAAAACTATAAGACTCTATTGAAAGAAATCAAAGAAGATACAAAGAAATGGAAAAATATTCCATGTTCTTGGCCTGAAAGAATCAATATAGTTTAAATGACCTTATTACCTAAAGCATTATACAGATTTGATGCTATCTACATCAAAATCCCATTGGCATTTTTTAAAGAAATAGAACAAAAAATCATCAGATTTGTATGGAAGCACAAAAGACCCCAAATTGCCAAAGCCATCCTGAGAAAAAAGAATGAGGCTGGAGGTATCACTAGGCCTGACTTTGCATTATACTACAAGCGACAGTAATCAAAACAGCATAGTATTGGAAGAAAAACTGACACAGACCAGTGGAACAAAATAGAGTCCAGAAGTAAACCGATGTCTATGTGGGCAAATAATTTTTGACAAAACAGACAAAAATATGCAGTGGAGAAAGGAAAGTCTCTTCAATAAATGGTGTTGGGATAATTGGAAAGCCACCTACAAATTAACGAAACTAGACTGTTGTCTATCATCACACACCAAAAGTAACGCAAAATGAATTAAGAACCTGAATACAAGACCTGAAACAATAAAGTGCATAGAAGAAAACATAGGAACTAAACTCAAGGACCATGGACTTAAATAAAGAGGGTTTTATGAATTTGACCTCAAAGGCAAGGGAAGTAAAAGCAAAAATAAATGAATGAGACTACATCAAACTAAAAAACCTCTGCACAGCAAAAGAAACTGTCAACAAGGTAAAGAGACAACCATCCAAATGGGAAAGATATTTGCAAACAATGCCTCTGATAAGGGCTCAATATCCAAAATATACAAAGAACTCATACAACTCAGTAACAGCAAAAAAAAATATATATATATGATCAAAAAATGGGCCAAGAACCTGAACAGACACTTCTCCCCAGAAGACATCAAATGGTCAACAATCTTATAAAAAGATGTTCATCATCGCTAGCTATTAGGGAAATGCAAATCAAAACCACAATGAGATACCAGCTCATACCTGTTAGAATAGCTATAATCAACAGGACAAGTAATAATGAATGCTGTAGAGGATGCGGAGAAAAAGGAACCCTCATACACTGCTGATGGGACTGCAAATTGATACAGCCACTATGGAAAACAGTAGGGAGGTTCCTCAAAATCTAAGAATTGATCTACCATATAATCCAGCAATCCCTCTACTGGGTATTTACCCCAAAGACTTGAAAATTCATATCTGAAAAGATATTTGCACACCGATGTTCATAGTATGATTATTCACGGCAGCCAGGACATGGAAACCACCAAAGTGTCCTAGGATGAATGATTGATTAAAGAAGCTGTGATACATATATACAATGGAATATTAGCCATCAGAAGAGATGAAATACTGCCATTTGCGACAACATGGACGGACCTTGAGATAATCATGCTAAGCAAAATAAGCCAGTCAGAAAAAGTTGAAAACCACATGATCTCACTTGTATGTGGGATATAAACCTAAAAACATCAAAGGAAGTAGACAAATAAACAGAGATTCATGGACATGGACAATAGACTAGTGAGAGAAGGGGAGAAGGGGGATGTAGAAGTGGTAATAGGGGTCAAATATGTGGTAACAGAAAGAAATGTAACTATGGGCAGTAAATACACAAGTCATTGTATATATGCCTTACTGTGGAATTTTACACCTGAAACTTACTGGATTTCATTATCCGATGTCACCATAATAAAAATAAAAATTAAAAGTAAAAAAAAAAAAGTTTTTGGTACTTTTGAGGAGAAGAAAATTTAGTGACTATTAACCTTCCAGGAACAGTATTAGGGAAACCAGCCATTGAGTAGTTGCTCGGGCTACAGACATTGATAAACTTTTGGACAAATATTTATAAAAATGGTGGTATGAAGAAAATCATTCCAGAATAGATAAACTGCCTTCCAGTTCTAGAACAAAATGGCATAGGCTATCTTTCCTCTCTCCTCTTCTCTAAACATAATGAGAATAATTCAACAGACAATCAGGAAAGGACTCTGAAGATGGAAGGAAGAAGTTGACAGGCCAGAGAGTTTAAGACTTGAGGAAAGACACCACTCTGAGTCTTTTGGAGTTTCTTTTTATCTCTCAAATATTCCTCACTGGGTGCCAAAGAGGAACCACAGCCTAGAAGCTCACACAGGCATAGAAGAAAAACAAAATAAGAAAAGCTTAATCTTTCTGTACTTAGGAGTTGAAAAAAAGGCAACCTAGTGAAGACCTAGTGGGAAGATTCAGTCTACCCGACAACAGAACTAGTGGTGGCCCAATCAACAGCAGTAGCATTGTCATCAGGGCCCAATCAGGAACCTGCTCCACACTTCATTCCTGGAGCAGTGGTGGGTTAGTTCACCACAGCATCAGCAACCAAGGCCCGGTATTGCATAAACTCTTACCCAATGACATTGGACACACAGGTGGCACCTGGAGATTTAGAGAGGGAGACTAGCAAAGCCATTAACAAAGCCAACCAGAATAGAACTAAACTGGTCTCTGGACATTAAATTGCCATTTGAACTAAAGGTCACAGAAGTTGGCCAGAATATACAAGCTAGACCTAAAAAGGATGATTGCCTATTGAAATGGAATACTGTTTATATAAGATCAAGAATCTTCCAACATAATAGTCAAAACATCCAGGATTTGTTTTAAAAAAATCACTTATCATATTGTGAAAAACAACCTAGTTAAGAATAGACACTCTACTCCATACTGCTTTAATACAAAGGAATATAGGACAGAGGATAAAAATGAGGCTGCTATTTTAGGGATTATGCTGTTCCCTAGGCAATTTGACCACGATATATAATACATTCATAGGTAAGTGCTATATATATAGTATTTTATATGATACATATAAAATACTATATATATATAGTATTTTAAGATTATTTTAAAAAATAAAATTTAGGAACACTTGACGGTGACCACACAAACTTATAAGAATAGGCGAGCTCACATACAGTTACTGTAATATATGCTTCTTCAGGTTAGAGAGATTGAGCTGTGGTAGGAAACAGCTCTACTTCTATTAACTAAGATAGAAGGGACCCCTTTGTGGTCAGTGGAGGGACTCAAAAGCAAGAAGAATCCAGATCAAACTTCCTGGAACCCATAAGGTATGTGCCAGGCAAGTCAAAAATATACCTGTGTATATACAGATTGAAAATTTTCAAAACTATTTTTAGTGAGGAAAAAAAATGGAAGAGGAAATCAAGACACATAGTCCAGACTTTATAGTTAAACGTAGAAGATAAATACTGGTTAAGACTGCCAAATTTAGCAAATAAAATTACAAAATGCCCAGTTAAATCTGAATTTCATGTACACAACAAATGTTTTATGGAACATATTTACACTAAAATGCTTTCTTTATATAAAATCCAAATTAATTGAGTGTCCTGTATTTTATCTGGCATTTCTCATATTAGGATCATTCACAGTTGTGCTTCCTGCTCAGAGATATCTGGAAAGACATTTGTGGTCTTGAATTCCACTCTGCCACTCACCATCTCTGTTACTTTCAGTATAATCTTTCTGTTTCCTGGTTTCCTCTCCTTGGCTTTATTTGAAGAAAGTATTTTTTTTAACAACACAAAGAATCCCCTCATTTTAACAGTGTCTTAACAGTTTTCTTCTTAAAACTAATAAATAGACCACAGTTCAGTAAGCCAACTTTCTTTAAATATTATCATTCACCCAATCCTATCCATATAACTTGAAAGACTGAAGATTTCTTTCTTTTTTTTTCCAATCTTCTATTTTTATTTATTTATTTTTACATTTTATTTGTTTGTTTTCCCCCTCCCCTCTCCTCTCTGGTAACCATTAGTCTATTGTCCATGTTCATGAGTCTCTGTTTGTTTCTCCTGTTCATTTGTTGCTGTTAGGTTTATATCCCACATATAAGTGATATCATGTGATTTTCAACCTTCTCTGTCTGACTTATTTTGCTTATTTCAAGGTCCATCCATGTTGTTGCAAATGGCAGTATTTCATCTCTTCTTAGGGCTGAGTAATATTCCATTGTATATATGTACCACAGCTTCTTTAGACAATCATCTATTGCAGGACACTTCGGTTGCTTCCATGTCCTGGCCACTGTAAATAATGCTGCTATGAACATCGGTGTGCAAATACCTTTTCAGATATGGGTTTTCAACTCTTTGGGGTAAATACTCGGTAGAGGGATTGCTGAATCATATGGTAGATCAATTCTAAGTTTTTTGAGGAACCTCCATACTGTTTTCCATAGTGACTATACCAATTTGTAGGCCCACCAGCAGTGTATGATGGTTCCTTTTTCTCTGCATCCTCTCCAACATTTGTTATTACTTGTTCTGTTGATTACAGCAATTCTAACAGGTGGGAGATGGAATCTCATTGTGGTTTTGATTTGCATTTCCCTAATAGCTAGCAATGTTGAGCATCTATTCATATATTTGTTGGCCATTTGTACGTTCTCTAGGGAGAAGTGTCTGTTCAGGTCCTCTGCCCATTTTTTGATTGGATCATTTGAATTTTTGTTGTTATTGAGTCATATGAGTTCTTTTTATATTTCAGATATTAGGTCCTTATTGGAGGCGTTGCTTGCAAAGATATTTTCCTATTCAGATGATTTTCTATTTATCTTTATTTATGGTTTCTTCTGCTGAGGAGAACCTTTTTAGTTTGATGTAGTCCCATTAGTTTATTTTTGCTTTTACTACCCTTGCCTTTGAGTCAAATGCATAAAATCCTCTTTAAGTTCAAGGTCCCTGAGTTTTGTTACTATGATTTCTTCGATGCATTTTATTGTTTCAGGTCTTATATTCAGGTCATTAATCCATTTTGAGTTAATTTTGGCGTGTGGAGATAGACAAGAGTCTAGTTTCGTTCTCTTGCAGGTTGCTTTCCAGTTTTCCTAGCACCATTTATTGAAGAGGCTTTCCTTTATCCACTGTATGTTTTTGGGTTTTTTGTCAAAAATTATTTGCCCACATAAACATCGGTTTACTTCTGGACTCTTGATTCTGTTCCACTGGTCCGTGTGTCTCTCTTTCTGCCAATACCATGCTGTTTTGATTACTGTCACTTTGTAGTATAATTTCAAAATGGGCAGAGTGATGCCTCCAGCCTCGTTCTTTTATCTCAGGATGGCTTTGGCAATTTGGGGTCTTTTGTGCTTCCATACAAACCTGATGATTTTTTGTTCTATTTCCTTAAAAAATGCCGATGGGATTTTGATGGGGATGGCATAAATCTATACAATGCTTTAGATAATATGGTCATTTTAACTACGTTGATTCTTCCAATCCAAGAACACAGAATATCTTTCCATTTCTTTGTATCTTCTTCGATTTCTTTTAATAAGGTCTTGTAGTTTTCATTGTATTGGTCCTTCACATATTTCGTTAAATTTATTCCTAGATATTTTATTCTGTTCCTTGCAATTGCAAAAGGAATTATTTTTCTCCTTCTTTTTCTGACACTTCATTATTAGAGTATAGGAAAGCTATGGATTTTTGAACGTTGATTTTGTATCCAGAACTTTACTGTATTTGCTTATTGTTTCTAGTAGTGTTTTTCTGGAGTCTTTAGGGTTTTCAATATAGAGAATCATGTCATCCACAAATAGTGACAGTTTGACTTCTTCATTTCCTATTTGGATGCCTTTTATATCTTTCTCTTGTCTGATTGCACTCACTAGGACCTCCGATATTATATTGAATAACAGTGGTGCTAGTGGACAGCCTTGCCTTGTTCCTGATCTTAGAGGGAAGGTTTTTAGTTTTTCACCATTAAGTATAATGTTGGCTGAGGGTTTGTCATATATGGCCTTTATTATGTTAAGATACTTTCCTTCATTAAGAGTTTTGATCATAAATGGATACTATACTTGTCAAAAGCTTTTTCTGCATAGATATGATCATATGATTCTTATTTTTAATTGGCTTATTTAATTGATTAATGGTGAATTACATTAATCAATTTGTGTATGTTGAACCATCCCTGTGCCCTTGAGATGAAGCCCAATTGATCGTGGTTTATAATCTTTTTCATATGTTGCTCTATTCGATTTGCTAGTATCTTATCTAGGATTTTTGCATCTGGTTTCATGAGAGATATTGGTCTGTAGTTTTCTTTTTTTGTGATATCTTTACCAGGTTTTGGTATCGGGGTAATATTGGCTTCATAAAATGAGTTGGGAAGTATTGCTTCCTCTTCTATTTTTGGAAGAGTTTGAGGAGAATAGGTATTACATCTTTGTATGTTTGGTAGAATTCACTGGTGAAGCCATCTGGTCCTGGACTTTTACTTTTTGGTAGGTTTTTGATGATTGTTTCAATTTCCATACTGCTGATCGGTCTTTTTAGATGTTTCAGTTATTCTTGATTCAGTCTAGGAAGATTGTATTTATCTAAGTATTGGTCCATTTCTTCTAGGTTATTAAATTTGGTGTTATATACTTATTCATAGTATTCTTGCATGATCTTTTGTATTTCTGCAGTGTCTGACATCATTTCTCCTCTTTCATCTCTGATTTAATTTATTTGTGTCCTTTCCCTTTTTTCTTTAGTGAATCTAGTCAGGGGGTTGTCAATTTTATTAAGCTTCTCAAAGAACCAGTCCTTTGTTGCATTTATTTTTTCCCTTTTTTAAAATTTTCAATTTCATTGATTTCAGCTTAATTTTGATTATTGCTTTCCCTCTTCTGACTTTAGGCTTCATTTGTTCTTCTTTTTCGAGTTTTTTAAGATAAAGTGTTAGGTTGTTTATTTGGGCTCATTTTTGTTTTTGGAGGTAGCCTTGTGATGATATGAACTTTCCTCTTATGACCACTTTTGCCATGTCCCAAAAGTTTTGATATGTTGTATTATTATCATCTTTCGTTTCTATGTATCTCTTGATCTCTCTTTTTATTTCTTCTCTGACCCAGTCAATCTTCAGTAGCATGTTGTTTAACATCCATGTATTTGTGGCTTTTCTGCTTTCTTTTTGCGGTTGATCTCTAGTTGCAAAGCATTATGATCAGAAATTATGGTTGGTATGATTTCAAACCTCTAATAATTGTTGAGGCTATCTCTGTGTCCCAGTATGTGGTCAATCCTTGAAAATGTTCCTATTGCACTAGAGAAGAATATATAAGCAGCTGCTTTGGAATGGAAGGCTCTATAAATGTTAATTATGTCATGTTATTCTAATGTGTCATTTAAGGATGTTATTTCCTTATTGATTTTCTATTTGGATGATCTGTCCATATTCGACAATGGGGTATTTAGGTACCTTACTATGATAGTGTTTTGGTCTGTTTCTCCCGTTAGCTCTGTTAGTAATTTCTCTACATATTTCAGGGCTCCCTGATTGGGAGCATAGATATTAATAAGTGTTATATCTTCTTGATACATGATTCCCTTTATCATTATGAAGTGTCCCTAAGTATCTTTCTGTACCTTTTTTATTCTGAAATCTATTTCATCTGATATTAGTAGCACTACTCTCGCTTTCTCTGAATGCCATTTTCCATCCTTTCACATTGAGTCTATATTTGTCTTTGACTCTGAGATGTGTCTCCTGGAGGCACCATATGTTTGAGTTTTGTTTTTGGTCCATTCTGCAACTCTGTGCCTTTTTATTGGTGAGCTCATTCCATTTACATTTAGGGTGATTATTGAAATATGAGTTCTTCTTATAACCATTTTATTCTAGAAGCTTGGTGTTTCCATTCCTTTTTTGTCCTTGTGTTTCTGTTTTCCTTATTTGGGGTTTTATGGGTTTTCCCTCTGATACTTCCTGTTTTATATTATATACTTCAGTTCTGAATCTTTGATATATTGTTACTATTATGAATATATAAAGGATAGTTATATATATATACACAGTTGTCCATTTCCTTCTGCTCGTGCCTTATCTCCCCTTTGCAAAATTGGATCATTGAATCCTCCCCTTTTCAGTCATCGTTGTCTCAATTTGTCCCTTTGTGTGCTGGCCGTTCATTACTATCTTTTTATAACTATTTTCTTCTTAATTTTTAAGCTTATAATGCCCTATTCTTAGTAAGGGTTGCTCTCCTCTGCTTCTATTTGCCTGATCGTCACCTTACTCTTAATTATGCGTTTTTTCGTCCTTTATTTTTAGGTGAACTGACCTCTTTCAGTATTTCCTGTAGTGCATGCCTCATAGCGGAGAATTCCCTTAATTTTTGTATGTCTGAAAAAGTCTTTATTTCTCCTTCATATCTAAAGGAGAGCTTTACTGGATATATTATTCTCGGCTGGTAGTACCTTTCACTTAATAGTTTGAATATTTGATTTCACTACTTTCTGGCTTGTAAGGTTTGTGCTGAGAAGTCCAACGATAATCTAATGGGTTTTCCTTTATAAGTTACCATCATCTCTCCTGGCTTCCCTGAGAATTCTATCTTTGTCATTGATTTTTGATCATTTTAATACCATGTGTCTTGGAGAGGCCTTTTTCTGTTGAGATAATTGGGTGTTCTGTTGACTTTTTGAATTCCAAGCTCCAGCTCATTCCTTAGATTTGGGAAATTTCAGACCCATTTGTGTGAAAGTGCTTTATAGTCTTTATAGTCCCTGTTCCTCTTCCACTCCTTCTGGAATGCTCATTATTCTTATGTTTACTTTCCTGATGATATCAGCTAGTTCTTGTATTTCTCTTTCATTATTTTTCATTCTTTGTTTTCTCTCTTTTTCCTCCTGATTTATTTCTAGATTTCTGTCTTCGATATCACTGATCATTTCCTCAATTTGGTTGCCTCTATTTCTCTAGTTATTTCATTTTTCAACTTTTACGGTGTGTATTGTTTTTTGTTTTTTGTTTTTTTTATGTCCAGAAGATCTATTCTATTCTTTCTGAGGGTTCAATCTCCTTGCTAAAGATCTCGTTCTTCTCATCTAGTTCTTTTTTCATTTCCTGAAATTGTTGATATGACTCGTTTTGGAACTCACTGGTTTTTTTTAGAAATACCATCCTGAATTCTCTGTCCTTTAAGTCACATATTTCTTATCTCTGTAAGCTTATTTTCTGGAGATTTTTTTTTTCTTTTTGAGATGCCTTGTCGCGTTGGTTGTTCATGGTGTTTAATGGACTATTTCTCTGCCTGGGCATTAATGTAAGTGTATTCTGCTTTTTTTTCCAGAAGGAAGATTTATTATATAAAGGTCTCTCCTTATCCTGTTTCAAAAAAGGAGCTTTTCTTTTGGTTTCCAGTAGGTGGCATCTAAGCCTGTTGGATCCCTGCTTTGTATATGAAGCTTTAATGATGCCTTTTTTTCTTGTAGATGTTTAATCACGCTTGCTACCCTCAGTCTCAGTCCTTGTCAATGTTTGCAACAGTTTCAGTAGCTTTTGCTCAGATTTTCCTGGGGCTCCACGCTGTTAGGTCTCAGACAGTATGGAGGGAGGGGTCCTCTGGGTTGGGGGTTGGGGGATGCGGCTCAGCCTCGATTTTGCAACTATGGCTGGTAAAAATCAACTGTTGTTTCTCTGCCATCCTGCTTCTCTGCTTTCTGCTCTGATGACTGGGCCCTGTCACCAGCCACTGGAGCTCACAATTCTCCCGGGCAAGGTTGTTCAGGTAACTCGCTGCGCCTTCTCCCTTCTGCCTCATATAGGGAGGTCCGGCAGCTGCAAGAGGCAACTTCTTTTTGTCTTCCAGTCTACTGCCTGACACCCGGGGTTCTTCCCTGTAGTAGCTCTTATGCACAGATCCCGTGCTGGTGTGCACTTTGGGTGTTTTTTGTTGAGTTTTAGATGTTCAGCTTATTGTTGTTTCAAGGGGAGAAATCTCTCACGGGGATGTCTCTCACTCTACCATGTTTCTCCGAATCTTCTCCACTTACTTCTTAATAGCCAGTTGGTTTGTTCCCTTTACAGTTTTTGGCTAATTCAAATAAAATTGCTATAAACATTTGTGCACAAATCTTTCTATGTACGTGTTTCATTTCTTTCAGGTAAATATCTAGGAGTGGAATGTCTATGTCATATGTTATATGTATGTTTAACTTTTAAAGAAACTGTTAAACTGTTTTTCAATGTGTGTCTGTACCATGTTATATTGCTCTCAGCAGTGTATGACAATTATAGTTTCTCTATATACTGGCCAGTACTTGGTATAGTTAATATTTTTAATTTTAGCCATTCTGATAGGTATGTGGTGGTAACTTATTGTTGTTTAAATTTGCATTTCCCTAATAATTAATGATGTGAAATATCTTTTGATGTACTAATTTGCCATCTGTATACCTTCTTTAATAAAATATCTGTTGAAATCTTTTTCCCATCTTGTGGGGTTTTTTTTTTTATCCTATTATTGAGTTTTTGAGTTGTTTGTTTTTTTATTGAGTTCTCAGACCCACCTTCATTCCAATGTTCCAGGAGGTTTTTGTTCTTTTATCTCACATGGCTTAACCATTAATTAAACTTATGGTAAACCAAGTGAGTAGCTGCATTATCCTGTCACTAGATCTTGTTAGAGGTGCCTTTTCTTTCCATCCAGCACATTTAAACTTTCTTACTTGCATACCGAGCCCTGTGCTACTGGCACTATAGTCATGAACTAATTGTGGCCTTTTCTAGCCACCTGGTCTCCATGCTCTCATTATCAAGATTTCCCACATATATAACAGCAAATTATCAATTTACAAACATTGCCTTGCTGTCCCTGTAGTCTTAGTCTCCTACTCTTCCTCTCCTAGTTCCTATCCTATGTCCATCATTGTTGTTCCATATAGTTTATCAGAGCTTCTAGTATAGTTTCACATTTAGATATATCAATAATAAAATAAACTGAATATAGAAATGCTCCAAATTTGAAAAATTGCCTTTATGAACTTCCAATAAACAAATATGAAATATATAAAGTCCAAAGACATAATAAAAAATATTTTGCTCTTGTGTCAAATTAAATTAAGACCTAAAGATTTTACACTCATCCATCAAGTTTTTTTTTTTTTTCTATTTAATTCTGGCAAAAGGTGTCATTTACACCTACGTAGCACTGAGCTACATCAACAGCTACATCCTGGGATAAATTTCAGTGAAATTAATATAGTGCTTTTAAAAAAACTCACTTTACCGAGGTATGATTGGCATACAAAAGCTGTGCATTTTAAATGTATAAAAATTGATGAACTTTAAGATATGTATGCAACCATGAAAGCATCACCACAATCTATGTCATAAACATATCCGTCACCTCCAAAAGTTTCCTCCTGTCCTCTTTATTAATTATTATTATTATTATTATTATTATTATTATTATTATTATTGTGATAAGAACACTTAAGATCTACACTCTTAGCAAATTTTAAATTGCACGATACATTATTAGTAACTATAGGCACTATGCTGTACAATTGTATAACTGTTTCTACCCTTTGACTAATATCCTCCTGTTGGTAAAGTGATTTTAAGACCTCTGAAATCAGGAGTTGAATGTTAAGGTTTTCATGACCTTTATTTTTTTAAAAAAATATACAAAAAAGAGTAGGTCTTAAGAGATTTGATCAAGTCATTTAACAAATATTTATTTGGCACATCAAATGTGCCAGGCACTGCTCAAGGCACCAGCTATAAAACAAAAATAAGAGAGGCAAAAGTCTCTGTAGTTTTGAAACTGACATTCTAGGAAGCTCATCATGGGTACCACTAGAAAATAGAACCAACTTCCAGATTTTTAAGGCAATTATCTCATGGAAAAGTTTGTTCCCAGAACATAGTACATGGTGTTGCCAAAGACCATAACAATTGAACGGTACTTGATGAAAAGAGGGTACACAGACAAAATTTTGGCCTCAGTATTGTCAATCACTTTATGCAACTTGTTTAAATGATAAAGTTTAATTATAAAATCAGTAAGTGAAATCTCTTTTTATGAGGTCAATTATGAAACCATATTATTTAAACATGTGTGGATGACTGGGAAAGACCACTCATGAATACTGGCTTCTCTATCAGAGGGTCTCCTTTGAGACATTGCTATCTTCTAATTTTAGAAATTGGCAATGATTGGCAGCCCCAATCACTAGGTCTTACCTGAAGCAGCTATCCTTATTACCCAGTATATTTAAGTCCTCTTAATTTCCATTTCTACTGAGCCTCAGGATTCTGATATGATGATAGTGCATGTGGGGTTCGTCTAGTGACATAGTTTTCAGACTTTTTCAAGAGTGCATATTCTTAATCCTATGCCATAATAGCTGCTACAACTTATTCAAATAAAGGAATTATGTAGGCCTGTGAAAACTGCCTTAAACTAATCAATCAGTTCAGCAAGGTCACAGCATAAAGTATCAACATGTAAAAATCAGTTGTTTGTCTATATTATGACAATGGACCTGCAGAAACCAAACTTTTTAAAAATATTTAATTTACTATAACTCCAAATAAAAGGAAGTACTCATCGAAACATGTACAAGATCTGTATGCTGATAATTACAAAATGCAAATAAAAGAAATCAAAGAAGACTTATAAATGTAAAAGCATGTGTTCGTGGACTAGAAGACTCAATATGTAAAAATGATGTAAATTCTACCCAAATTTATCTAAAAGTTTATTGAAATTCTTACAAAAATCTGTTTTATTTTTTTTGTAGACAGATGACCTTATTCAAAATTGTATATATAAAGATACAAGATTTAGTATAGTCAAAATAATTTTGTAAAGGAATAATAACACACTCTTTCCAATGTGGTGTGTATCTCTATATCTACATCTATATCGCTATATAGTAATTAAGATATTGTTAAACTGGTGGAGAAATTGATACATAGCTCAAGGAAAGATAATGGACACCCAGGAACAGACTCATACAACTACGCCCAACAGACTTTTGACAAAGGTGCAAAAGAAATCTAGGCTTTTCAACATATGGTGTGGAATAATTGGACACTCATAAGCAAAACAAAACAACAACAAAACAAAACAATATAACAGAAAACACACTTCAACTAAACATCACACCTAAAAGGCTTAACTCACAATGGAGCACAGCCTTAAATGTAAAATATAAAACTATAAAATTTCTAGAAAAAAATAGAGCATAGGAAAAATCTTTGTGACCAAAGGCTAAACAGAGTTCTCAGCTTTTACACAAAAAGCATAATGAAAAAAAAGAAAAAAAATTATCCATTAGGCTTCATTAAAATTCTTGAAAGTCCATGTGAAGAGGATAAAGAGAAAAGCTTCAAACTGGCCAAACATCTTTGCACAGTACACATTCAACAAAGGACTAGAATTTAGATTACATTGAGAACTCTCAAAACTCAATTGTGAAATGTATCTATATCTATATCTATCTATCTATCATCTATCTATCTATCATCTTGGAAGTCTATTTCGTCTGATATTAGTACCACTACTCTTGCTTTTCCCTGACTGCCATTTGCTTGAAATATCATTTTCCACCTTTTCACTTTGAGTCTATATTCGTCTTTGGAGCTGAGGTGTGTCTCCTGGAAGCAGCATTTGGTTGGGTTTTGTTTTTTGATCTAATCTTCAGCTCTATGACTTTTTATTGGTGAGTTCAGTCTATTTACATTTAAGGTGATTATTGAAATATGAGGTTTTCCTGCAACCACTTTATGTTTTGCTTTCTGGTAGCTCAGTATTTCTATTGCTTCTTTGTTCCTGTGTGTAGATAGATAGATAGATAGATAGATAGATAGATAGATAGATAGATAGATAGATAGATAGATAGAAAGATAGAGATAGAGATTGATAGAGATATAGAGTGGGTAAAAGACACAAACAGACATTTTACCAAAGAGAATATACAGATTAAAAACAAGCACATGAAAAGTATTCAGTATCTTTAACTACTAGGGAAATACAAATTAAAAGAACAATGAGTTATCATTACATACTTGTTGGAAGGGATAAAATAAAATATAGTATAACTGCTAAATGTTGGTGAGGATGCAGAGAAGTGGAATTACTCATATATTGCTGGGAGAAAGGCAAAATGGTTCACACATTCTGGATGATTATTTGTCAGGTTCTTATAAAGCTGAACACGCACTAACTATAGGACCCAGCAATTCTACTGAAGAGGAACTTTTTGCTCAAATGGCTAACCTTGTAATCAGCTCTTTGTTCTGCTTCTGTAGACATGCTTTCCACATAGGCAGAAGGGCAGGGTGACCTCAAGATCAACTGAAAACTCACCCTCCCCTTTACTTGTTCTGGCTAGATAACAGATGTATTGCCTAAATTCTTGTCTGAGAATCTCATGAGCTAATCAACTGTAACTGCACAGATAAGCCCTATAAAAGTAAGGTTACCCCTGAGCTTGGGGCCCAGATCTTCAGAGCGCTAGCTCTTCTGGGACCACTAGCATAATAAACCTGAGTTCTCCAACTCTCTGAATGGTGCTTGGTTTCTTGCTGGTCTGATTTTTCTGCAATACCACCTTTGGACATTTATCTCAAGCAATAAAGATTTGTTCACAAAAAAATCTCTACACAAATATTCACAGCAACTTTATTTGTAATAGTCTAACATGACCATAATTCAGATGTCCTTCAAAGGGTAAATGGTTAAAGAAACTATAATACTAATCAGCAATAAAAAATGAACAAGCTATACATAAAACTTGAACAAATCTCCAGGAAGTTACAGTGAATGGAAAGAGACAAACACAAAAAGTTACAAACATTATTTCATTTGAATAACATTTTTGAAATAATATTTGAGAAATGGCAGACAGATTAGTGTTTGCAAATGGCAACAAAAAAAAACTCTGAGATGTCCCAAATTAAATTACAGCAGGCCAGAGGGTAGAAGAAAGAGACAAAAGAGATTAATCCGTTAACAACTGCCAGGCAAAACCAACAAAAGACTCTTTACATTCCTGAATATATGTTGAAACTTTGAATTAACTTGTACGTGGCTATTTCTGCAATTATCTAAAGAGAATAGCCAGTAGTTAGCCATCAGGCACTACCAACCACCCGGCACTTCACCTCCATATCTTGCTACACAGGATTTGTTTGTTATCCATAATCAATTCTAAAGAGCACACACTTCCTCCTAGACATTATACCCTATCCCAGAACTAGCCTCGCTTCTCCTTTTCCCACCCTCTTTATCCATACTCTGTGTAAATTCCTTCAAAACAACTTACATTTTCTTTTTCAAATTTGAGGTATAAAGGAGTCTCTCAACTGGAGAACACCAGACATGTTTGTCATTTCCACCTATCCCTGATGCTGGTGTTTCAGACTGCATAATACAGAATTCTGATCCTTTTTCTGGCTAGCAAATAGCTCAACTAACCATTTCTTTTGAAAATCTTCTGGCTGTGAATTTTTTTTTTTTTGTTTAACATCAGAGATTAGGGATGGTGAAGGAAGAGAAGGAGGTGAGTATGTTTATAAAAAAAGAAAAGCAAAGGAGATCCTTTTGATGTTAGAACTGGTCCATATCTTGACTGTGGTGGTGAATACAGATAACTACTCAGGGAAAATGTATATAATTAAATATATATACACACACACAAGTTCAAGTAAAACTGAGGAAATCTGAGTAAGAGTGGTGGACTGTGTCAATGTACATATCTTTGTTGTAATATTATGTTACATTTTTGCAAAGTGTTACCATTAAGGCGAATTGGACAAAATGTACAAGGTCTTGTATAATTTATTATAACTGCTTATGAATGTACAGTTATTTTGAAGATGGGCCCGATTGGGACCCCTGTAGTAGAAGCTTCTCAGTGGCCCCAGCTTCACCTTCCCTTACCCTGTAGCTTAACAATAGATTGTCCCCTATAGCTTGACTCAGAGTTTGGAATGTCCCCTGCCATAGAAAGTTGCCCTGAAACTTATGATTAATGCCCTAATGCTTACTGATCACAATCTTTATGGTCTAGCATTCTTTCTAGACTATTCCCATCTTTGTTCCTGGGTTGCTAATACCACTAGAGGACTATGTTGCCAGAGGGAAGGCTCCATGAAGCACAATTGATGCCCCCACCCCCACAACTGTCATGCAGCCTCTGGAATAATGCCTAGATTTTCCCTTAAATACCCTAAGCCAGATTGAGAAAGGAAGGCAGTTTTTGAAGGTGTTAAACTACTGCCTTTGTGCTGGCTAGAAAATTACTGCTTGGCTATCGCCCATGGGAACATAGGTTATCACCCATGGGAACATAATATTCTAACAATAACCTTTCTGCTTCTGTATCCCTGCTTGCACAACTGACCTGTAGGTTGACAGTTAGTAAATAGAAGAAAAATAGACTTTTGTGTTCAGACAGAATGAAGAATGGGGTTTAGGGCTTAAAAACCCCCTACCTCTACATTTCAGGGCTGCTTAATTTGGGGTCTGTGTACCCCTGGCAGACCCAGCTGGCTGATTAAAGAGTGCGTTTCCTATAACTCACTGGTTTCTGGTGGTCCGTGTATCTATCAGGGGCTGGCGGCTACAACACTTTCTCAGATTGTTGGCGCTCGCTCTGACAATAAACGCTTATTCTATATAGCCCACCTCTTGTGTCGGTCTATTTTCTGAGCAACACAGACAACATAAGCTCCAGACTCAGTTGCCCTCCAGTTGCAATATCACTAAAGTTTAATTAAGTAAAATATTTTTAATAGAATTGAGCAAAAACATGGCAGAGTAGGTAACTCCAAAAGTCTGTCCCTCCACGAAAACATTAAATAAACTGGGCAGAAACCTGTCAAAATCAACTATTTAAGAACTCTAGACACTAACCTAAATCTTGCAGAAATCAAGGCCAAAAAAAAAAAAAACAAAGAAAAACATCTGAATCCTGATAAAGAGATTTGTGGCCTTTTAATTTACCATGGTTCCATCTCTCATCCAAGTATGGTCAAGGCCTTGAATACAACAGGCTACATTCTGGTATAGGTAGCAGTACTAGAAAGATAACAGGGCCCTTATTTTCAAAGAAATGTAGTTGATTGTTTTGATCTGTCTGGTGGATCCCTGTAATACTGGTTTAAAGGCTTACTCTAATCTCATCTAACTCTCCCAGTCCTGAGGCAGTTACTGGGGAACTTTGTTGAAAACATTTAAAGGCAAATGTGTTCATTGCTGCTGTCTTGGTTAATGGATTACCATTGGGACAATTAATAGACTAACCAAAAAGCCTAGGTAGGAGTAAAGGCTGAGATTGAGATATTTGGGAAACAAAGGCCAGCAAAACTATGACATTCCTGGGAATAGAGAAAGCCTCCTGCAAACCCAGGATGTATTGCATACTCAGGAAATACCTGAGAAGGCTATAAACTTTCATCTCTGGCTGACTTCTAGGCTCCCTGCAAGCAAAAAATGCAGGATTAAGTAGAGCTATAAACTAGCAAGCTGGGTGTTGATGTTATGTCCGAACACACACAAAATACCCCATCTGCAATAACTGGGATTTTAAAAATTCCAGACCTTTAAGGAAATCTCTGTCAAATCATTAGCTGACCACTAAGCAAGGTGAAGAAAAGAGAGACTTCAATAGTTACGCAAGACAAGGAATTCGGACTTTACAAAATTAGTCCAGAAGTCACTAAACAAACAAACAACTACTCCAAAAAAAATGCAACAATAAACCCTGGGGATGGAGAAGAATCTGGTTTACTGAGTAGCCAAGTAGTAACATTCAAAATACCCAGTTTACCACAAAAAAAGTTATGAGACAAACACAAAGACAAGAAAGCATGGTGCATACTCAAGAAAAAGACAATAAAAACTGCTCCTGAAGAAGCCCAGACATTGGATTTAGTAAACTTTAAATCGATTCATTTAAATTTGCTCAAAGAGCTAAAGGAAACTACGGACAAAGAACTGAAAGAAACCATGAGAATTATGTCTCATCGAATATGGAATATCATAAAGGATATGAGTTATAAAAATGAACCAAATAAACACTTTGGCATTAGAAAGTATGAGAACTGAAATAAAATTTTCACTAAAGGAGCTTGCATTAGGGTTCTCTAGAGAAACACAACTAATAGGCTGGAAATGGATCTCTATCTATCTATATCTATCTATCTATCTATCTATCTATCTATCTATCTATCTATCTATCTATCTATCTGCCTACCTACCTACCTACCTACCTATCTATCTATCTATCTATCTATCATCAATCTATCATTTATTGATCGATGGATTTTAAAGAATTAGCTTATGTGATTTGAGGGCTGGCAAATCCAAAATCTGCAGGAAAAATCAACAGGCTGGGAATTCTGACAAGATTTGCTCTTACAATCTTAGAAATTTAGGCAGAATTTCTATGTTGCAGTCTTGAGGCAAAATTCCTTCCTATTTGGGAGACATCAGTATTTTCTCTTGATGCCTATAATTGACTGAATGAGGCCCACTCAAAGCAAATTACTAATTAAATGTTAATCACATCTAAAAAATACCTTCGCAGCAACATCTAGACTGATGTTTGACCAAACAACTGGATACCATAGCCTAGCTAACTTGACACATAAAATTAATCCTTATGAGACCCAACAGCAGATTTTAACAGGTAGAAGAAAGAATCCGATAATGTGAAGATAGGACAATTGAAATTATCCAGTCTAAGGAGCAGAACTAAAAAGAATAAAGAAAAATTGAGACCTGTGGGACACCATCAAGTATACCAAATATGCATAATAGAATTCCAGAAGTAGAAGAGAGAGAGAAAGGTCAAAAAGAATATTTGAGAAGGCATAAATATATATCCAGGAACTTCAACAACATTCAAATAAACCAAAGAGGTCCTCACCAAGACACATTATAATTAAACTTTCGAAAGACAGAGATAAAAAGAAAATCTTGAAAATGGCAAGAGTGAAGGGAATCATCATCTAAAAGTGATCTAAAATAAGATATACAGCTCATTTCATATCAGAAATCATGGAGGACATAAGCAATGGATTACATATTCAAAGTGATGAAAAAAAAAAAGTGGCAAACCATGAAGTTTATATTTGACAAAACTAGCCTTTAAAACTGAAAAAAGAAAGGAAGACATTTCCAGATAAACCTGAGAGAGTTTGTCACTACTAGTTCTGCCATACAAAAAAAAATGTTGAAGGAAGTCCTTCAAGCTGAAATGAAAGTAAGAAAGAATAAACATTTTTTTAAAAAGTGCACATGGAGCATCCCTTACCACAAACCATATTTTAGGCCACAAAACAAGTATCAATAGATTTTAAACAGCTGACTTTATTCAAACTATGTTTGTTGGCTACAATGGAATCTAACATTATATAAAAAAGGGAAAGAAAACTAAAAATTAACAAATATATGGAAATTAATATACTCTAGACAAACAAAATGTCACAGAAGAAATCACAGGATAAATTAGAAACTATTTTGAGATGAATGAAAATGAGACATAACATACCAAAATTTATGAGATGTGGTGAAAGCAGTGCTCGAGGAAAATTTATAACTGTAAACATTAATATTAAAATTAATAAAGATCCAAGATGGTTTAAATGGTGAATTCTAGAAGATATTTAATGATAATATTTAATAATATTCATCTAATATCTCTTAAAGAAAATAGAAGCAAAAGGCACACTTCCTAACTGATTTGATGAGGCCAGCATTTCTTTCATATCAAAATCAAAGATTAAAACAATGAAAACTAGAGACCAATACCTCTCATGAACATAAATGCGAATATCTAAAACAAAATATTAATAAACTGAATCCAACAATGTATAAAAGAACAAAAATCATGACCAAGAGGGATTTATTATATGCACATAAGGGCTGTTTCATCTTTTGAAAATCAATTAGTGTAATAGATCACATCAATAAGCTAAAGAAGAAAAATTGCATGATCACATTAACAGATGCAGAAATAGCATTTGACAAAATCAATACATGTTCATGATAAAAACTCTGAACAAGTTAGGAATAGAGAGGAAATTCCTCAACTTGATAAACAATATCTACTAAAAACCTACAACTAACATGACACTTAAAAGTGAGAAAGTAGATACTTTTCTCCAAAGTTCAGAAAAAAAGGCAAGATAGCCACTTTCACCACTTCTATTGAAGATTGTACTGAAAGTCCTAGCTAATATAATTGACAACAAAAGGAAATAAAAGGACTATAGATCAAAAAGGAAGAAATAAAACTCTCCTTGTTCATAGATGACATCTTTGTCTATGAAAAAAATCTCAAAGAATCAATAAAAATGTTCCGGAACTAGTAAACATTTATAGCAAGGTTGCAGGATAAAAGGATAGTATACAGAAGTCAATTGCTTTTCTATATATTAGTAACGAACAACTGAAAATTGAAATTAAAAACATGACACCATTTACATTAGTACAAAAAATACCTATGCATAAATCTTATAAAATGTGAGGGAAACTACAAAATTTTGACAAAAGAAAATAAAAGATCTAAATAAATAGAAAGATATTTCATGTACATGAGTAAGAAGACTCAACATTTATTGTTAATATGTATATTCTTCCCTACTTCATCTGTAGATTCAACACAATGCCAATCAAAATTCCAGCAAGTTATTTTATGGATAAAGACAAACTGATTCTAAAGTTTATAGGGAGAGGCAGAAGGCCTGGAATAGCCAAGAAAATGCCATTCTTTTTCTTCTTCTTGGCTACTTGTTCTGGCTAGAACTCTTGGAATATTTTAGAGAAGTGGTGAAAGCAAATATTCTTGTCTGGTTTCTGATCTTAGGGGGATATATTTCAATCTTCCATCAGTATGAAAAATAATTAGCTGTTGTTTTTTCTTAGATGCCTCTCATCAGGTTGAGGAAATTGCTTTCTATTCTTATATTGTTGAGTGTTTTTATTATGAATGGGTGTTGGAAATTGTCGAATGCTTTTTCTACATCAGTAGAAATAATTGTGTGAGGTTTTTTTCCTTTATTTTATTTATGTGGTATATTGCATTGATTGATCTTTGTATAATGAATCACCCTTGAATCCCTGGCATAAATTTCACGTGGTCATGACATTTAATGTTTAAAATTTGCTATTGTATTCAATTTGCTATTGCTAAGGATTTGGCATATATATTGATGGGGGTATTAGTCTGTAGTTTTCATGTATCGTATTTGTTTGGCTTTAGGAACAGGGTAATGCTGGTCTCATAAAATGAATAAGAAAGAATTTTGTCCTCCTCTATTTTCTCTAAAATTATGTCTATTATTCTTTAAATGGTAGAATTCACCAGTGAAGATTGGTAATGGGCTTTTCTTACTTAGGAAGTTTTTGATTACTGATTTAATCTCCTTCTTTATTTATAAAACTATTCATATTTTCAAATTTTTCCTGAATCAGCTTTGGTGGTTTGTGCATTTCAAGAAATTAGTCTATTTCAGATAACTTAACAATTTGTTGACATGTACTTGTTGACATTCATAGCATTCTTTCATTACCTTCCTGATTTCTGTAAGGCCATAATAATATACCCAATTTCATTTATGGTTTTAGTAATTTTTATCTTCTCTCTTTTTTCTTACTCACTCTACAGAAAAGTTTCTCAATTTTGTTGATCTTTTAAAATAATAAAATTTGGTTTTGTTGATTATTTCTATTGTTTTTATTTTTTTTAATAATTTTTACCTCTCTGCTATAAGCTTTATTATTTTTTTTTCTTCTGCTAGCTTAACATTTAGTTTGCTCTTCTACTAGTTCTTTAAGGTATGAAGTTAGATTATTGATTTGAGATCTTTCTTTATTTTTATTATAGGCAATTATGACCATAATACCCCCCCTCGAGTTCTGCATTTGTTGCATCCAATAAGTTTGGCATATTGTGTTTTTATTTTTAATCATATCATGATATTTTTAAATTTGTCTTATGTTTTTTTTCTTCGACCCATTCATTATTTAAATGTGTGATATATAATTCCCACATATTTGTGATTTTTTTGAGTTTTCCTTCTATTATTGATTTCTATTTATATTTCTTTGTGGTCAGAAAATATACTTTGTATGATTTCAATTGTTTTACAATTATGGAGACTCGTTTTGTTGCCTAACATATGGTTTATCCTAGATAATGCTTCATGTGCACTTGAGATGAATGTGTATTTTGCTGTTGTATAGTGGAGTGTCCTGTAAACATCTGTTATGTTTGGTTGGTTTATGGTGTTCAGGTTCTCTATTCCTTATTGACTTTTTCTCTAATTATTCTATTCATTCTTGTAAGTGGGGTATAGAAGACTAGAGCTGTTATTATCGAATGTTCTGTTTTGAACTCCAATTCCATCAAATTCTGCTTCATATATTTGGGGCTTTGTTGTTAGCTGGGTATAGGTTTATGTTTTTAGTTATTATATATTCTTAGTTACCTGGCCCTTTTATCAATATAAAATGTTCTTCTTTATATCTTGTGATTTTTTTCAAATCTAATATTAGTACAGTCACTCTAGCTCTCTTTTGGTTATCTTTTTCAGGTTTTTTGTTTGTTTTGAGTTAGTTTTTTGTGTGTGTGTGCTGCTCTTGTATATTGTAGTTGTTTGTTTAGGGAATTTTCTATTTTTTCTATTTTTTGTTAAGAGTATATTCTTTGTTGTGTGTGGTCACTGAAGTCTCTGTTCCATTCACCTAGTGGCCAGTTAGTGATTTGACAGAGATTTCCTTAAAAGTCTGAAGTCAATTAAAAAAAAAAAAGGAAGAAGTTTAAAAAAAAGGAAAGGAACAAAGCACTAATACACAAAAAAACCTCTTTTGGTTTTTGTACATCAGCCAGGCCATTAATAAATCAACCTTAGATTTCACTTTCTGTTTGTATTAAGCCTTAAGATCAAGAAAAGGGAAAGCTTGAGTTTTCCCAGGTATTACATAAGTATGCATCTAGCTTTGGGCCTGCATGTATTTTTCTAGGATCCCCACAAACAAGAGCATTACAAAACCTTTCTCCCCATATATCTTCATCTCAGCTTCTTTCTTGCTAGGCTTTTCAGTTTGTTTGCTTCTTGCCATCTCTATTATTCCTTGTTCCAGATGGTGGCCTGCCTTCAAATGATTTTTGAGAAATACCACGAGGGAGGCTACTCCAAATTTGAGGAAGTTCCAAGGGAGTCAAAATACAGGCAAGTCCCTGAATAATCCATCAGGGAGCTGCCAGACAAGTCGAAATATATAACCATAATTCTTTGAAAACAATATCCATATTGCTCCTCTGGCACTAGCAAGACATACCAGGCATGGGTTATCATCCCCATGGCTGCCTCTGAGCTGGTGAGTGGTAGATGGTAGGCAGCCAAATAAAAATGTATCAACAATCTCTTACCAAAAATTATCATCTTCTTTCTTCTTTAAGGATTCCCCTGATTATTGTATTTTTAATTATAGTAAAAAATAACATAATATTTACCATAATAACTATCTTTAAGTGTATAGTTCAGTCGTGTTAAGTATATTCAAGTTGTTAAACAGATCTTCAGAAATTTTTATCTTGTCAGACTGAAACTCTATACCTATTAAAACAATAATTCCTCTTTTTCCCTTTCCCCATCTACTGGTAACCACCATTCTACTTCTGTTTCTATGAATTTGACTACTTTAGATAGCTCTTAGCAATGAAATCATGCAGTATTTGTCTCTTTGTGAGTGGCTTATTTCACTTAGAATAATATCCTCAAGGTTCGTCTATGTGGCAATATGTGATAGGATTTCATTCCTTTATACTGCTGAATAATAGACTATTACATGTATATACTATTTTTGTTTAACCATTCATCTGTCAATGGACATTTGAGTTGCTGTTGTATGTTTTTGCTTAGATTCCAGAGTTTAAAAAAAAATTGATTCTCACAGTTTTTGCAAGCTTATTCATTGCTTCAGTGGATTGAAAGATCCATGGACATTTTTATTTCCCAATTTCAGCAAAACCACACAAATATTTTTGAATTTCTACATCATACGTTAAAATCTATCTTGAAAATGTGTATAACATATTACAATTTTTTGCAATTATTTTGCCTGAATATCTGTCTTCCTCTTAAAACATTAATTTACTAAGTAAAGGGAAAATGAATAATAACCCATCCAATAGGAATGCAATATAATTTTTGTCAAAGGAGCTTCTGTAAAATGAGGGGAAATTATGAAAGCGATCTAATTTTTCCCATAAATTCAGCTATCATAGTCATTACTATGAAAAAATCTATATAAATGACATCACTTGTGAGATGCAGTTGACCTACCTTAAGAAGTAAAAATGCAGTCACTTTATTTAAAATCAAGTAGTTTTTTCAACATTTATTTTCACAAAAATGTGTTCCAAGTTAAGATAAGCAATTAATTGGGTTCAGACTTTAACTTTCAATTGTGTATATTTATCCATATTCAAATAACTGTCATATTTAGCCAAATGGAAGCTTTTTCTGTAATACATTTCCAAATTCTTAGACCTGGTTCATTTACTCCTTTCTAGCAGTCTGGAATGATTTACCAGTCAGCATTCATATTATTGGAACTTATTGGAGCTAACTTTGAATAAGCCAGATGATAAAGTTTGCTTGGTTTATGACAAATGACAGGTTTTGGAGATTAAAGAATCAGAACAAAGTGCTAACATTTTCTACAGTTTATAACTAGATAGGCTCTTTAGCTGTCAGCCTGGACTCATACTCTAGAGTAGCCAGATCATGAATACAATGACTTTAGTTGCCAGCCAAACACTTGTCTATTTTTAAAAACCATTCATCTATTAAAGAATTGATACTCCCATAAATGAAATTTCAGGGAAGTGTAGAGTGAATAACTTTTTTCAAGGCTCCCGAAATGATTTACTCCATACTGATATTTCACTCACACACATATAGGCTGCATAAAGATAATGAGTTAACATTGTTTAAATTGCAGATTATTTTCTTGCAAAAGCAAGTGAAGTTAATGATAATATATAAGAAGGTATCTCTGTCATTGGCTTAATGTCTCACAGCTATTTTTCCAAAAATAAATAGGCTTAATAGGAGGAACTTGAAATTATCTTTTTTTAATATTTTTATTTTTCAATTATAGTTAGCATACAATATTATATTAGTTTCAAGTGTACAACATAGTGATTAGACATTTATGTAACTTATAAAGTGATCACTTTGATAAATCTAGTACCCATCTGACACCGTGCATGGTTATTACAAAATTATTAACTATATTCCTTATGCTATACTTTACATCCCCCATGACTATTTTATAACTACCAATTTGTACTTCTTAATCCCTTCCCCCTTTTTCATCCTCCTCCCAAACCCTTTCCATCTGGCAACCATCAAAATGTTCTCTGTATCTATGAATTTGTTCCTGTTTTGTTTATTTTGTTCTTTACATTCTACATATATATTTGTGAGTCTGTTTTTGATTAGTTTGTTCTTTTTGTTCCTTAGATTCCGCATATAAGTCAAATTTATGGCATTTGCTTTCTCTGTCCAACTTACTCCACTCAGCACAATATCATCTAGGTCTATTCATGTTGTTGCGGATGGCAATATTTCTTTCATTCATTCATTCATTTAGATGAGTGAGTAATATTCCGTTGTATATGTGTACCGTCTCTTTTTTATCCATTCATCCATTGTTGGACACTCAGGTTGCCTCCATATAGTAGTTACTGTAAATAATGCTGCAATGAACATATGGATTCACATGTCCCTTCAAGGCAGTGTTTTGGGTTTCTTCAGGTAAATACCCAGAAGTGGGATAACTGGGTCCTTCTTTGTCTCTTGGTATAGCTTTTGTTTTAAAGTCTATTTTTTTCTGGTGTAAGTATTACTACCCCAGCTTTTTCTGTTGTTTATTTCCATTTTCATGAATTATCTTTTTCCATCTTTTTACTTTCAGTCTTTGTGTGTCTTTTGACCTGAAGTGAGTCTCTTGTAGGTAGCATATGTAAGGGTCTTGCTTTCTTATTCATTCAGCCACCCAATCTTTTGATTGGAACATTTAATCCATTTACATTTAAAATAAGTGTTGATAAATATGTAGTTATTGCCATTTTATTATTCATATTTTTGATACAACATATATTTTTTTCTTCCTAAAGTAGTCCTTCCAATACTTCCTGTAATACTGGCTTGGCGGTGATGAACTCTTTTAGTATTTTCTTGTCAGGGAAGCTCTTTATCTGTCCTTCAATTCTAAATGATAACTTTGCTGGGTAGAGTAATCTTGGTTGTAGGTCCTTACATTTCATCACTTTAAATATTTCATGTCAATCCCCTCTGACCTGCAAAATTTGTTGAGAAATCAGCTGACGATCTTATGGGAGCTCTCTTGTAGGAAACTATTTGCTTTTGTCTTGATGCTTTTAAGATTCTTTTTGTCTTTAACCTTTGGCATTTTCATAATGATGTGTCTTAGTGTGGGCCTTTTAGGGTTCATCTTATTTGAGAATATGCACTTCCTGAGTTTGTATGTCTATTTCTGCCACCAGGTTAGGGAAGTTTCCCATCACTATTTCTTGAAATAGGTTTTCAATTCCTTGTTCTCTCTCTTCTCCTTCTGGTATCTCTATGATGTGAATGTTGGTATGCTTGATGTTGTCCCAGAGGCCCCTTAAACTATCCTCATTTTTCTAAATTATTTTTTCTTGTTGCTGTTCTGATTGTTTTCTGCTACCCTATCTTCTAAATCACTGATCTGATCCTCTGCTTCATCTAATCTGTTGATTTCCTCTAATGTACTCTTCATCTCAGGTATTATATTCATTACTTACTGTTTTCCTTAGGTTTACTATCTCCATTTTCATGTTTTTTATCTCTTTCTTAAAGTTATCACTGAGCTCATCTACTCTTCCCCTAAGTTCATTGAGCATCCTTAAAACCAGTGTTTTGAACTCTGCATCTCATCTGGTAGATTACTTGTCTCCATTTCATTTAATTCTTTTTTCTGGAGCTTTGTTCTTTTCTTTAATGTGGGACACGTTTCTTTGTCTTACCATTTTGACTACCTCCCTGTGTTTGTTTCTATGTATTAAGTAGGGTTCCTAAGTCTCTTGGTCTTAGTAGAGTGGCTTTATATAGTAGGTGTTCTGTGAGGCCGTGGCACAGTCTTCCCTTGTCACCTGAGCGACATGCTCAAGATGTGTCCCTTGTGTGGGTTGTCTGTGCCCTCCTGTTGTAGTTGAGCTTTAGTTGCTATTTGCACATCCTTAGGAAGGATTGGTTGTGAGAATTGGTCAGTGATGGGCCAACCTTACAGAACTGCATTCACTTTTGTAGGGCTCTGGTGCCTGCCCAGTCAGCCCTTTGGGTATGTTCTCCTCAGTTGTAGCCCTGAGTGGTGATCCAGTTCCAATTGAAGCAGGCCATCAGGTGTGCTGGCCCAAGGACATCCTGGGAAGGGCCCAGCTGCAGGCCAAGTTCAGCTGCAGCCTGTGCACTTTTGGGGCCACCTGGTAAGAGTCCTAAGCAATCCACAGATGGCTGCCACCCATGCTTGACTTAGGGGTGCCTCAAGAGGCCAAGCCAGGGACCGAGGCCAGCTGCCACTGGTGCAGGGCTTGGGGCTGCTCAGCAAGAGGTACAAGGCATGTCAAGGACAGATGCTGCATTTTTGTTTTTGTCTGTTTGTTTGTTTGTTGAGCCTTTGA
>NW_011889200.1:984518-1038216 GCF_000151845.1 Pteropus vampyrus | reverse complement strand
TATATTTACACTATGTGTTCACCTCCCAGTTAGATTTCTTTCTGTCACCACATATTTGACTCCTTTTACCCCATCTACACCTCCCCACTTCCCCCTCCCCTCTCCCCTTTGGTAACCACTAGTCTATACTCCATGTCCATGAGTCTCTGTTTGTTTGTCCTGTTCATTTGTTGCTTTTAGGTTTATATCCCACATATAACTGATATCATGTGATTTTCAACTTTTCCTGTCTGGCTTATCTGGCTTAGCATGATCATCTTGAGGTCCATCCATGTTGTCACAAAAGGTAGTATTTCATCTCTTCTTATGGCTGAGTAATATTCCATTGCATATATGTACCACAGCTTCTTTAGCCAATCATCTATCGTAGGACACTTCAGTTGCTTCTATGTCCTGGCCACTGTGAATAATGCTGCTATGAACATCAGTGTGCAAATATCTTTTTGGACAGTTTTCAAGTCTTTATTTGAAAATCCCAGTAGAAATCCCAGTAGAGGGATTGCAGGATCATACGGTAGATCAATTCTTAGTTTTTTGAGGAACCTCCATACTATTTTCCATAGTGGCTGTACCAATTTAAGGCAGAGTATTTTTATAGAAAAAATAAACCACTGGAGGCAGCTTGGGTGGGCCCCAAGTTGGGAGAGCAGAGTCTCAGGGAAGTACCTGGATGGAGTGACCTGTATTAGCCTGGATGATGAGGCCCACTGTATTTGCACACAGGGAAGGGGGAAGGTTCAATAGAAGAACAATGGATACTGCCAGCACTTCTGTCCAGGAGAAAGCCACCCCTCCAGCCCTCACCCTGAAGCCAGACAACTCAGTTCTTCCTCATATGTCCCTGGTGCCTTTCAAGCTGCTGACCCAGCACTGGAGCTCAGCACAAGTTCATCAATGAGAAAGTCCATGCGTGGGCCCTTTAAACAGAACGTCAGTGACTCCTACAGCCTTCTGTCTCACTCACCACAATCTCCACTGGTATTCACAGCCAGAGGTTGTAGGGGATTTCTTTTCCTGACGTTAGAATCCTGGGCTGTCGAGTGTGGTGTGGGGCTAGGACCCCCTGCTCCTCCAGGAGGCGAGGGTTCCACAGTCAAGATAACCCTCCTGATTCTCCACTGTCATGTGCTGTTGTGGGACCAGCCCATTTTGTGTCTCTACCCCTCCTAATAGTCTCGAGATGACCTCTTATGTATGATTCTAATTGTAGGACTTCTGTTCAGCCAGACCTCAGGCAACTCCCAATGATGGTTGCTATGTAGTTTTATTGTAATTTTGCTGTGGTTGTGAGAGGGGATGAGCACAGAGTCTACCTTCTATGCCATGTTGAGCGGAATCAGAAATTATCCTAAAATAAATCCAATGATTTATATCAGTGAATCAAAATAAATAAATAGAAAAAATAGTTATATTTCTGTAAAAATATACATTTTAAAAATTGCCATTGCTTAATATATGACACCAGTGCCTTTACATCTAAAAGAATGTGAATCCAATTTTAAAATATTGAGTAGGGGTGGTTAGCACGTCTGCTTTATATGCAGAAGGTCCTGGGTTCGCACCCCAGGTGGAGCCACGGACCATACCCCAGATGCGCCAGCCCCTCTCCCCCCTCCCCCGCCCGGGGATGGCAGGCCCCAGGTGCATGCCGCAAGCGGAAGGAGATGTGGAAGGAGATGCCCTGCCTTCAGAGATCCAGTTCTTAAGGGGAAAATGGCAACATCCATAGGTCAGGGGTGGAAGTGGGGGGGTGGGATTAAAGAGAGGAAAAAAATAAAATAAAATATCGAGTAGAGTCAAAATGATCTGTGTAGTATTATTAATAGTATTTTATTATCCTTTTAATTTCCATGGGATCCGTAGTGTGCCCCCTCTTTCGTTGCTGATATTGGTCAGATGTGTCTTTTTCTTGATTACCCGGGCTAAAATCATATCAAATTTATTGATCTTTTCAAAAAAAAGTTTTAGGTTTCATTTACTCTCTTGTTTCCCTGTTTTCAATATTGTTGATCCCTGCTCTACTATTTACTTTATTTCTTTTGCTTGTTTTAGAGCTAACACGCCCTTATTTCTCTAGTTTCCTAGATGAAAACTTAAGTTATTGATTTTGGCAGGAGGAATGAGGGAAATGTAAGACTATCTTAAAAAGAACTAGGAAACAGTAACTTTTAATAGCTTTCATTTATGAATAAGTTTAAAATATTTAGTACATTTTTGATATAGCAGTGCCGACTTATATAAGATATATACATAATTATTGCTGGTTATCTTAGCCTGAGTGTCCACAAGAGTGTGATACAGGTGTTTCCATGTGAGTAGTTTGTCAAGTGGTTCTAGAGAGTCAGAGTGAGGAAAATGAGTTGTGAAACAAGGAAGAAAAAGGAAATAAGTTTGTGTCATGAAATTGCACACCACTATAGGCAAGTGGTACTTGATCCCATGTCCATTCTTGTGAGGATGAATAATGACTGCCACCTCTAAGATAGAATGGGTACAGTGCATTCAATGTGGAATGAAGTAGTTGGACGATAGCCTTAAAGGATGGTGTAGGATTAAGGGTCCAGCATCAGAGGCTGCTCTTGGGGAGTTTCACATTCAACAGGGTCAGTAGCCTGATTACCCTTGATTCGGGAGAACCAATGCTGTTGAGCTCAAGCTTAGGCTCCATTCATGCCACATGAAAATTCATGGATCCACTGTGCCAGAACTAAGATGATTGAGAAGAGAAGCTGTTTAACATCTTATAGCATGAGTCATCAGATCCACTTATTTTTTTCATTGTCTTCTCTACAGTCAGTTCTTTGGATGGCCATTAATATGAGGCACAGAGATACATAAGCTTTGTCTCCATTCCCATAGTTCCATCTACATGCCTCTTATCCAGACTTTCTCACCTTCATTTTCCAATATTTCTTTTTCCAAGATGCTGGCATATCAGCCAAATCATTCTCCACAGTCCAGGAGACCACCTCAAGCTACAACTCCCTCCATACAAGTTGAAAGATCATGCCAACTGGGAGTTTTCTGTTCAACATTATTCTTTAAGGCTACTCCAATTGTAGTTGAATTAAGGTGGCAGTTAATTCACAGCTATCATCAGTATTTAATGCTGACATATCTTTGCACCAGGCTTGAGAATTTCCATTTCCGGTAGTTGGTCATAGATCACCCCCAACACCATGAAGGGCATCATTGTAACAATGCTCAATGACATAGGGGTTTGTGCAATCTGCTGATTTATTTGTGCCTTCTCAGGCTAGATCCCGAGTGTAGCAATACCATCACAGGGTGGACTGCTCTTGAGCCTGCCAGGCCTTATCACTTGGCAAATCTCATAATGTACAGTGTATGGTGGGCAGCGCTTATTGTATAGTTAGTTGCTATTTCTTGGTTAGGCGCTCCATATCTACTAACCCTAAACAGGATATAAAGAGCTATTTTTAAGTGGCAAGTAGTTTACTGGCACAGGAGGTATGGCTTATGTACAGAACTACAGGATTCTACGTTGCAGTCCCATATTATGGCTTAGAATGATGAGTGCATTCTTACTCACCATGGATACCATAAGCACTATCAGATATTCTGAGTCACATGTCCTGAGTAGCAGGGCTCCTTGCAAGCACTGCAGATCTGAAAATTCGTGGTTGAGACCATGATTTTTCACTACAGCTGCTAACATCAGACTTGAACTTGCCAAGTCTGTTTTTCTTTTTGTATAAAAGAAATAATACTCTAGTCAGTTGTCCATATATCTAGCCCTGGGATACTATCTGTAAGGTATTTCCACAGATTTCTGTCGGTCAGAATAGCTTGACTCCACTGATCTTGCTTCTCATTATGGTAATGATGCCCAACTTGCCCCTGAGGTTTTGTACTGCCACTTGGGCCCTAACATTCTAGAAGTCTTTCATTTCCATTGCAATATAGTTTACTTCCAATCACAGTTTAGAGAGGAGAGCCAACATCGAGCTTCTCAAAAAAGTGTTCTCCCTCATCAACACAGTTATTATAGTACTGTTTCCTCTGCTCTCCCAGGAAAAATAGTTTAGATAAAAGTCCTCTTGTCTTATGCAATAAATCATTTCTAATACCTTCACTCTATTTGATCACCTCACCTATTCCTCAATACTCTGGCAAGAAAGTTCCAGTGTCTCCATCTCATTAAATATACCACCCAAGCAGCACACTAAGGTAGCTCCAGGTCATTGAACCCTGAGTCATAGGTGTGTGCTCCCATGTCAAGAAGTTCTCCCCTATATTCACTTATATTCTGCCCCTTTCCCTTGCTAATTCGACATCCTCGAAATCCATTCCAACATATATTATCCCAGTTCATGCCTGTACATATTAGTTCCTATAACTGCTTCTGGATTTTCCTTCTAAACAGAAACTGTAATTTGCTTCTTGTGCTGTGATAACTTACCCTTGTCCTGAGTTGGATGCAATGAAAAAATATCAGTGCTGGATGTTGAGTAAGACAATGTCCTTTAAGGTAGCTGCTTTGGCTGAGGCTATTGCCTTGTCTCCAGGAACAGGGAAGCTGTTCTCCAACAGCAAGGGGTCAGGGGATTGCAGGCATTCAAGATTCTCACACTCATCACTATTACATGTCTCAGAATTCTACTCCATCCTTATTAGGATACATATATTGATGTCGAGACTTGTAAATATTGTAAACACAGTTTCCATGTCGCTCTGCCAAACTTACAATTAAAATTTGGACCTGATATTTGGCAGTATGCCTTATGACTGAAAGAGATGAAGGTCTCCTTAATCCAATGGATTAGGTTGGACACTCATCAGATACATAAACCTAGATAAGAGATACAGATTAGAGCACCCTTAGAGCCAGGCTTAACCACTCAGGCTGAAGAGTATCTTAGAATCCACACTGAGTTGGAAGCCAAACTCATCCACTCCTATACTACAAATGCCAATTCATTCAAAGAGAATACATACATGTCTAAGATATATTTCCTTCACCTCAATATATGCTGTAATATAAATGGCATCCCAGGAGGAATCAGGTGCCTTCCCTTTACCCTAGACCAGACACCCAATAATCCCAGGGATCAGGTGCCTTCCCTTTACCCTAGACCAGACACCCAATAATCACAGGGGAAGCCTGGGGTTCTGGTTTCCAAATACAGGCAGTTAGCCCACAAGGTTAATAAATATTTCTCACTATTATGATAAAGTAGAAATGAGATTGTCATCTGGCTAAATTTAAACCTGACCCTGTCATTTGAGTCACCTTAAATCTGGCACTTTAAATTCTCAGAGCAGAGCTTTAAGCCACACATTGCTTGCTCTCCTGGCTAATAAATATATAAATGAATGAATACATGAATGAGGTAGTAAAGAAAATATTAGAACCAAGAGACAGAAATGGCTCTACTGAGAAGACTGAGGTGGGTAATATATTGGGATCAGAGGGACACAATGTTATATAGTACAGTGTGTTTTCCCAGGGTATAAGGTTTACATAATGGGGTGATGGCCTGTTGTCAAATCCTCGTCAGGATCATGAGAAAACTATCATGGACTGATATAAGCTGTATGCACAAGGTATCTTGGTCTTTGTTGGGCAGGGTCCAGAGAAAGTTCTGTGAAATCTGAAGCTTATACAATTTGGAAGTCTTTCTTTTAAAATAATACAAATTAATAATGAAAGTATTTATTTAGAATTAGGTAATGTATAACAAGCATTAAAATGATAACTACAAGCAAAAATTCCAAATTTTATATATATATATATATATATATATATATATATATATATATATTTGTGTATATATATGTGTGTGTGTATATGTATATATAGACAGACAGACAGAATACCAGTTACATAACTATACAATCTGAAGTATAATAAAGTAAACATACAAGGTAAAATATATAATGATTTTATTATAAATCAAAACATCAAACTTCTGCAAATTTTACATAAACATGTGGCCATGTGTGAACATATAACAAAAGCCTAAGAGTAACAGTTGTCTTACTCCAAGAGTAAAAATGCAGACAGGTTCATGTTAAGCCTTTTAGCATTTATTTTTATGTCAAGTTTGTAAAATAAAGTAGCCCTTCTAACATTTATTTTCACTAAAGTCTTGTTTCAAATTAGATTTTAACTTTTAACTGTGTATTTTAAAATATATTTTGATAATTGCCATATTTGGCCAAATGGAAGCTTTTTCTATGACCCATTTCCAAATTCACAGATTCTGGTCCATCTACTTTTTATTATTTAGTAGTAGCCTGGAATGACTTACTGGTTGGCATTTATATTACTAGAACCAACTGGAACTATTCTACGAATAAACCAGATAATACGGATTGCTTGATTTGAAACAAATGACTATGTATTTAGAAATACAAGACTCAAAACAAAGTGCTTGAATTTTCTACAGTTTATATCAAACTTGATGACCTCTTAAGCAGTCTGCCTCTTAATCAGTCTACTCCTACTCGAGAGTAGCCAAACTGTGAATACAATGACTCTAGCTGCCTTTCACATGTGGTCAGACGGCTATATTGATATAATTACTGTTAGTTATGAAGACAGCCAAAAGCCTGTCTGTTTTAAGAAACCATTCAGCTATTGAATAATAGACACTCCCATAAATGGAATTTCAGGGAAGTGTACAATGAACAATCCTGTTCAAGGTTGCCAAAATTATTTTCTGCATGCTGAGATGTTATTCACATACATATAGACTGCATGCAGGCAATTCCCTTACTTTAGTTTTGAATTCCAGATTGTTTTCTTGCAAAAGCAATTACAGTTAGTTATAATATATAGCAAAGCATCTCTATCTTTGGTTCTATGTCTCAGAGATATTTTTTCCAAAAATAAATAGGTATGGCAGGAAAAATAATTCAACTATCTTAAGAGAAGCCCAATATTTTATAAAAACTAAGCAAAAAATATATAATTGATGTTTCTTAGGCTTTTTTCTAACTATCTTGCTTAATATCTAATACCAGTGCAATTTTAATATGTAAATGATTGTGTACACTGTATTTAACTATACAGTTTGGACACAAAAATGTCAAAAAAAATAGTACTTTCCCTTAAAAATCATTTAGGAATTATTCATTCTAGAATTGTATAGGAAAGTAAAACTGCTGAAACATGTTAATAAAAGAAGTATAACAAAAGGAAATATTTATGTAGTAATATTCATGGATCATAGAAATCGCAAAAAAAAAAAAAAAAAAAAAAAAAAAACATTACCCGAAGTCTCCCGTTTCTGGAAAATATATATATGTTAGAGAGATTCTTTTTTTTAAAACTAATATCTATGAAAGCTCCCTGTTATGATTTAAACTCTCAGGAGATTTAACAATCTTCATTTGTTTATGGTGTTCGTCTCTTTTCATATATGATTTTTGCATCAAATAATTCTCTTTCCCTGTATCCTAGAGATGGTCCTTTTAGATACTTTTCTTCAGCTGCCTCGTAATCTAATCCATCAACACCAGAAATTGAACAAATGATTGCTTCTGGCAGAAGAACTTCCAGGATAAATTTAACTTTATCATTTCTTATCAGAGCCAGCATTCTTTCGTCTATTTGACTGTAAATTCCTTGTAAATATTTCACCACCTCATCCAACTGATCTTCATCCTCTAAGTATGTTTCAATACAGGGAGTGAACTCCTTTGCGTTCAAAAATGATTTCAGCCACCTGGACTTTTTTGTGCCCTTTAAAATGGCAAGAAGATGGTTCTCGGTTCCTTTTTCATTCACAATAAAGTCCACCAGGTTCCTGTTGGCTCGGTCCCGGACAGTTTTCATTCGGTCAGGGAGAATTTTCTGGAAGGACATTTTCTTGGTGTTGGAAGTCATGGCCATTGGTTCCCTAGAATCTTCATTATGCAGTTTTGGAAATAAGTCCCTGAAGGTATCCTGTCTAATCGTTTTCCGAATTGGATAACTGATGTCAGCAGCATAGTACTCAAAGAAAGAGCCTGCAAAAGAACCACAACCTAATCTAACTCTGTAGTCACAAATCAGTGAGATGCACCAGTCAATACTTTCTTTGTAATCCTCCCTGGCTTTATCTACTAGTTCTTGTTTCTCTTTACAATCAAATTTCTTTAATCTTCTAAAAGGCACTCTAATGCCTCTCTTTTCAGGATTCATGCTTGACTCAACAAAAAGCACACTTGCTTTTTTGTCTTTTCGCCTGATGTTTTTAACCACTGCTGGCCAAAATGGATATTTTTGATATTTAAACCAGACTATCATTCCTATTTCAAATGAATGCGGCTCATAATGAAAAACAATGCGTGGAAGTTCTTCATCTTCCTCATCATCATCTAATACAGAAGCATCAACAGAATTTAGATGCACTGACTTGTCAGAAGCTTGAAGTTCTTCCCCAAGCTCCTCAAAATCCAGTCTCTGAAGATTTCTTTCATTATTCACAAGGTGTGAATAATCCAGGATGCGGTTAGAGGCACTAAATGAAACCTGAGATTCCCATGAACGACACCTGGAGAATGCTGAAGCATCGGTCTCTGATTCTGTGGAGGGTTGATTCTGGCTAGTATCTGAGCATGGATTCGAGGGACCCTCTCCAGGATCTTCAATATTCTCTGAGAAAGTAGAGTGTTCAGAGGAAATAGCCAGGGTCTCTGGGCAGATGTCCTCTGGCTCCTCTTTCACAGCTTTGGGCACAATGAAGAAATCTGACGACCAAATTGGAGTGAATTTCTCATCTTTAACACATTCATCCTCCTCTTTGACCACGGAATGCAAAAGCATAACTGTTGACACGTCAATCTTTTCCTTGCTCTCCTTTTCATCTTCTTCTGAAAGTGAAGGAAAAATTTGGTACCAGCTGAAGTTTTGTGATGACTTTGTTTCCATTTCACTTGAAATAGTATTGACGGTTGTATGCACCTGTGATTTATCATCATACAGGGAACCATCACTCTCTGAAGATACTGACAGGGATGTTGGATTTTCACTTTTTTCAAGACACTTTGATATGTTTCCTTCATTCTCCCGATACTTTTTACGAGGGGGTGAATCAGAAAGCTTTTGTGGTACATTTTGAGACAGTGAAGTGGTCTCTTCTTCATCCGAACTGCTTGCTTGATTCAAATTTGTTCTCTCATTCAGAATATCAAGTGCCACTTTTAGTGATCTTGCATAGGCTGTTTCCTCTCTAGGTGGACCACCACCCTCTGACTGTGCTGCTAGTGAGGAGGCAATGGCTTCAATTTGAAATTTATTTAGGATCTTTGTTTCCGTGCTTTCCACTTTAATTTTTTCATCTAGTGAGAGTATTTGAACTTCTAGAGAAAATGTCTTTTTTCTCTTACTGTTTGATAAAGTCTCAGATCTGGACAAAACTTTTGCTGGCCATAACTGGTCTTTCCAATTGCATAGGACATACTCAGCATCCATTGTGATTTAGATTTGTGTGATAAAAGGTTATGATCAGAGAGAGGTGTCTGGTTATACTCGGCACTGTTGAGGCAGTTCCTACCAAAAACAACACTCTTACAAAAGTCTCTTTTGTCTTAGAACTACAAAATGTTTACAGCTTGAGTGTTCTGTTCTCCAGCAGAATTTCCCAAAGATGCTTGAGCCTGTTGTTTAAATGGGACAATACAGAAGATGCTGAAATAAGGGAAAGAAAAAGATGAAAAGTATCAGCAAATAAAGTTATTTTGCTAAAGTAGAAGGTGAGCAATTACAAATAGAGAAGAGATAAAATAAAGAATAATGCTTAATAGAGCATGAGATGAAGGGGAAAATGCAGCATAATGTAAGGGGAGATAAGAATTGGAGAAGTGGTTTATAATACCTCAGATTCGATAATTTATCCTTATTATTGCACATGATTATTAAGAAGTAAATCTGTGTACACGCTGGCAGAGGTGGAAAAGGTTGTGGTAGTGGGTCAGGGACTTTACGTTATCAGATAGTGTGGGATATTTGTTTCCCTAGTGTTATACCTAAGACAGTGGGGCTCTAAACATGGCATGTATCACAATCATCTAGAGGTTGTGATAAAACTAGATTTCTAGGCCCTAACCTGAGAGTTTTATTCAGAAGGTCTAGATAGGACCCATCATCTTATATTTCTAAGTTCTCAAGTGATTCTAATGCAACTTTTCCAAGAACTCCTTGAGAAGCACTGTTCTAGTGGAAAACATAGCTTTATGAGTTTTACGCTATAAATACTTTCCTGTTCATCCAAAGCAGGCATATAAAGAAAACACGGTATATTATCTCCCAGACCCAGACAAAAACACAATGATCTTGTTAAGAACATGAGCTTAGAAGGCAGTGATTCAGAATGGTTGCTATGTTTACTCACTGGAAAAGATAGTTATCAAAGATTTGATAGCCAGGTGACTGGCTAAGACCTAGGCAGAAATCTGAAGAGCTTCTTGCACAATTTCTTCATGGTGATTTAACATATGAGGTTCTGTCCCCAAACTAGAAGCTACGTCTTTTAATTACAGAATGCTGTGGCTATAGAACAGGGAGCAAAATAAATTATACCTCATCTTTTCAGCCTAACATTGTTGAAATGTGTCTTTTAATTTAAAATGCTATGGCTGCAGAGCAGGAAGAAAAATAAATTGCACCTCAGGTCCTCAACAAGTTTTTAATGTGAAATGTTTTGTGAAGTGGGAAGAGCCTTACCCAGTATCACATGAATCATGGAGTATCTGGTCCTGTGATCTAGTTGTCCTGATTCTCACTCCAAAAGGAAAAAGGCTGCCCAAAAGAAGACAGAAATTCAAAATGATGAAATGGGAAAATATGCAGAAAATTCTCTACCAAAACTTTAGAAGGCATGTCATTCTTAAACACAGTATGTGGAATCTCATCCGTGATGTACATACCATGTTCATTTTCATTCTTGTTCTTGTTCTAAATTCTCTTTGTGATACAGTTATGCTACTTGGTTCATGCTGAAATCATCTCTCTGATTAGAAGAGTGTGAGGGAGCCACAGGAGAAAAGAGAAGTAAAAATGCCTGTGTTTTCTATGAGCCAGGCTGTAGATTTTATTTGAATCCTCACATCAATCACTGTGTGGATTTTTCCTTATTTACACACATAATCTTTTCATTGGAATTTTAATAATACTCTACATGCTGTCTCATAGTCCACTAAAACAAAAATGTTTCATTATTTGGTTTACTATTTTCATAAAAATGGTTGCCTGAAGAAAATTTAAGAAACTTGGCAAGCGCCATCTTTTGACCAGAATCAGAACTGCAGCCTCCCCAGGTGGTACAGGCAGGGCCTCAATCACCATAAGATCCTTTTTAAGAGAGAAGGGTAGAAACTACATTTAGGCAGTCAAGTCTTCCCAGGCTTCTAGAATTTTCCATTCTAAACTCAAGGGTTTAGTCAATGTTTCTGGTTATAAAAACATCCAGACACATATTAAAAATTGAAAAGATGCAGAAAGATATACACAAAATAAAGTACAACTCTATATAAATAATCACTATATTTTCTATATTCACAGAATATTTTTGTGTATAAATGCATATGATTTCAAACCAACATCAGATCTCAATTAAAAATATAGTTTGAACATCATTCTACATATTCTATGTGATTTTTTTATGAATTACTTTAAATGTAGTTTTTCCCAAATTTGCAACATTTTATCTCAGTATTTCCTTGATGATGTGAAACAATAAATAAATACATATTAATATTTTAAATAGAGAGCAGTAAAGCTAGCTCTTTCTCTCCAACTATACAAATGATCTTGTTAATAGTATGGCAGATATGTTTTCTCAGATTTGTCGCATGTATTGTAGTAGCATACATGTTTTAATAAGACACATATTTATTTTTAAGTGAGATCATATGATAAATGCTATACTATAATTTGCTGTTTTCACTGTATAATACTGAACAGATCTTTCAAATCACTACATGTAGAGGTTCCTGTTTCTATTCTCCAAATACATAATATTCCATTGTATGGTTACACCATACCATATATTTTAAGAACTGCTTATAGAAGTAAACCAAATCCTTTCTCTGCCTGTCTTAAAATATATAGAAAAATGATTTTTGCTGACCATAGCCTTACCTGTAGTCTGAAAGAATGAGTTGCAAAGATACATGCAGGGCTGTAGCCAACACAGCAACTAGGTTACACACTTGATCAGGTCCAGGAAAATGTCCACTATGGGTAAAAAACAAAGGGGGTGGGGTGTTTGCATGTATCTGCATGTCTATGAATGTTTATGTGTTTGAAATAAAATGAGTACGTTGTTTCAGCTTCATTTTTCTTTCACGATTATAAAAATAATCATGGGGAAATCTACCCTAAAGATGCTAAAAAATACTAGTAACCTGACCTGTCAGAAATACTAACATGGGAGTTTACTTTCTCTGAGATTTTTTTCCAATCACATACATATATACACATATGTATGAGGAAATGTCTTCACTCAACTACATATGTATTTCCCTTTTCCATGCTCATATACAGGTGACACTTAGTTTTCTATGTGTCAATCAATTCAAAAGAGGATTCTCCCTCATGGTATCAAATATTTTTATTCATCGTTTCCTGTGTAAATTAATAAATTCTTAAAAATCTGAACAGTAACAGAATTCCAGTAATATAAATATGAAATGTCAAGTCAATAAATTAATATGAACAGCCATGCCCCACTGAAATATTAATATAGGGGCTGTAGTCTGATCACCCCTTCTTCCACTGTAGACTTTTAAAGCAGAATTCCAGTAATATAAACATGAAATGTCAAGTCAATAAATTAGCATGAACAGCCATGCTGCACTGAAATCTTAATATAGAGACTGTAATCTGATCATCCCTTCTTCCACTGTGGACTTTTAAAGCATTGGGATTAAAAAAAAGAAAAAAAAACTCTAAAGGATTAATTCCATCAAAATACCAGCAATTCTCTCAAAACCACACACCCTTCTGACCACTCTACGACCACCACTTCTATTTTTCTTATCTTTACTCTAGGGCCCTGAGAAAATAACTAGCTTTAAGAAAGCCATTACCTTGATGCTTCTTGTCAGCTGCAGCCTCTTGAAATGCAGCCCCTCCCCCAAGGCTGGGCCGGCACAGCTCCCTTCCAAGCTTCTCAGAGAATGCTCCGCCCGCTCCCTGTGATGGGGAAGACAGAAGGCCCTCCCTGAATTAGAGGAGGAAGAATTGCCAAATTAAACAACTGAAGTGTTAAAGGGTAGAAATGTTCCTTTTTAAGGAACTTTAAAGTGAAATGGCAACAAATGTCTGTTTAATTTTCATTCAAACCCTTAGAGGTAGGTGTGGCTTCTTGATAAAAAGTGGAAGGGAACAAACAAAATGCAAACAGACTCACAGAGAACAAACTGGTGATTACCAGAGGAGAGGGAGTTGGAGGGCAGGGTGAAAAAGATGAAGGGATGAAGTAGTACAAATCAGTAGCTACAAAACAGTCACAGGGATGTGGAGTACTGCATAGAGAATATAGTCAATAATATTGTAATGGCTATGTATACTGCCAGATGGGAACTAGACTAATCAGGGGGATTACTTCATAAATTATATAAATGCCTAACGACTGTGCTGTATACTTCAACTAATTAAAAAAGGTGGTAGCAAATCACTGTATTAAAAAATAGAAATCTAATTTAAAATATTTCTTACATGCTTTTTCCTTGCCTTATCTGGCACCTTACATCTGCAGGCAAATTTAAAACCCAGCTAGTCAAGCTCCATTAAAATAGCTCACTAAGGGTCTTGATTGAGATTACACTAAAACCATACATTATTCTACGGAGAATGACTTCTTTACATATATTTTTTTGTTTCCAGGACATGGTATAGCTTTCCTTTTATTCAGAGAAGTTTCAGAAATTTCTTCACAAACATGGACGTTTCTAACTAAAGGCTGAAAATCACTGGATTGGCAGTAAAGTACACATTTCAAATACCCTCATCGATAATTGGCAATTCCTTATTATATTTTGTTATGTTTTGTTGGTATTTTTTGCTCATGCATTTCAATGTAGGTAAAATTAATTTTTAAAATGTCCATGTCTTTGTTTATATGTCTGAAATAAATTCTGCAAATTTTGTTCATTAAAATTCTCCTGTGTTAAATTTAAACTTAGATTTCTGATTTAACTTAGCCAATTTTAAATATTGTTAGTGATAATTTTGAGAATGAAGATATTTGGGGATGAAGTACCTGTGTATCATATAATATGTAATATATATGTATGTATTTTAAAATCTACCTTTGTATAAGCATTAATATTGTAACAATAAATACCAATAAATTAATGAACATCATTTCTAGGCTGGTGTATCAGTGAGGGCTCTAATAATTATATATAACGTTTTGTGCTATAAACAACCCCTAAATCTCAGAGGTTCAACCACAAAGTTTATTTTGCTAGTCTAAAAATTCACTGTAGGTCATCAAGTGGTCAGGAAGGGGGAGGGTTCTTTGTTCCAAGCAGTCATTAAAGGACTCAAACTTCTTCCTGCTTATGTCTCTACCATCTTCTTCGGCCTTGAAGGTCTACACTGCATTCTTTGCACCTGGCTAGCAATCGTATAAAGAGGGGGAGTTGGAAAATCCAGTGGAAGGTTTTAGGGGCTAGGTCTGAGAAATTTCACTGCTGGTCACAGTCGACTAGCTAAAACTGCCATAGAGGCTGGGGAAGGTAGTCTCCCTATGACCTAGGAGGAAAATGAGACAGGGTTTTGTGACCATATAGCATTCTCTCTGCTACAGGAAGTTTTCCCTTTCGATCTTTTATAAACTTGTTATATGTTTAATTCGTCTTTACAAACATGTACCATACTTATGACTAGGACAGAAACTTCTAGTTGCCCATCCTAATCTACTCTTTGCATTCAGGATGGCAGTGTAAATTCTTAAAATAATATTTTTCCCAGACTCCCTTACTGTAAGCCGTGGCCATGTGATGGGATTTCTTGCCAAAGAATATAAGTAGAAATAGTTGCGAAGATTCTAGGGAAGGTACCTCTAAAAGGGGAGAATAGCCAACTTGGGCTTTTTTTCACTTGCCCTCTTTCTCTTGCTTCTCCCCTAGATTTTGACCATGATAGAATTCAGATAGCCATTCTGGACCAAGAAGTGACATAGAAAAAGAATGTAACTCACTAGAGATGGAAGTACCTGAACTTCTGAATAATAGGGCTACCTCATTCCAATCACTTTAACGTAGTGAAACTATAAATTTTATCTTACCTAAGTCACTGTGTCTTCTAATCTCTCTTCTAGGACAAAATAGTTAATCTTACAATCACCAACAAAAATAATATTTTTATTATAAAATTAATCTTTTCAAAGCTTTCAAATTATTATTATGTAAAGAGGATTATCAGGCCAGTGTAAATAAGTCTTTATTTAAATGGAGAGATATATTCAATTATATATTTTATAATGTAATATTTCTCATTCTGTCTTCTCATTTCACATGTTTGGAAAGTAACAACTGCACATAAAGTATAGTCATTACATTAAAACTACATTTCTTGTATTTATTTTATTTATTTTCTATATTGCATATTAATCAGAAAATGTTACACTACCTTACCATTTTCCAAAAAAAAATGCTAAGGAAAAGATTAATTCTTTTGATATATTTTACTATTTTGTAGAAGGAAGAGGAGAAGATAACCAATAATAAATGCTACTACTACTATTACTATTATAATGAAGATAGATAATAATTATAGATACGATAATATCTATTAGATATAAAAGTTTTCTATATACCGGACACTGTTACCAGTACTTCACATATTATCTCACTTAATACTCAGATGGTTACTTTATGGAGAAGAGCCCCCATAACTGACTCATTCTGCATAACAACAGTAATATTATTAATAATAAATAGTATAAAGATAGAAGCCAAAAGTTCTTCCTTATCATGTGCCAGACATTCTGCCAAGTGCTCTGTATGTACCATCTCCCTTGATTCTCATAAAATTTTGTTAGGTAGGTATTATAAATATTCTCATTTTGTAGATGAGGCGTTAAAGAGGTTAATGAACTTCTGCAAGGATATCAAGACTATTTGGCACATAGGATTTGAATCCAGGTATTTGATTCCAGAGTCCATGATCTTAGTCACTAAGACACACTGTTTCTACCTTATTGCAAATGACATATGGACCAGTGGAACAGAATCGAGAGTCCAGAAGTCAACCTATATTTATATGGGAAAATAACTTTCGACAAAAAAGCCAAAAACATACAGTGGAGGAAGGAAAGCCTCATCAATAAATGGTGCTTGGAAAACTGGAAAGACACCTGCAAAAATGAAACTAGACTGTTGTCTATCAGCGCACACCAAAATTAACTCAAAATGGATTAAGGACCTGAATATAAGACCTGAAACAATACAATGCATAGAAGAAAACATAAGAATGAAACTCAAGGACCTTGGACTTAAAGAGGATTTTATGAATTTGATCTCAAAGGCAAAGGAAGTAAAAATAAAAATAAGTGAATGGGACTACATCAAACTTAAAAGCTTTTGCACAGCAAAAGAAACCATCAACAAGGTAAAGAGACAACCATCGAATAGGAAAGTATATTTGCAAGCAACACTTCCGATAAGGGCCTAATATCCAAAATATACAAAGAATCATACGACTCAATAACAACAAAAATACAAACGATCCAATCAAAAAATGGGCAGAGGACCTGAACAGACACTTCTCCCTAGAGGACATATACAAATGGCCGACACATATGAAATGATGCTCAACATAGCTAGTTATTAGAGAAATGCAAATAAAAACCACAATGAGATACCACCTCACACCTGTCAGAATACCTATAATCAACAGGACAAGTAATAACAAATGTTGGAGAGGATGTGGAGTAAAAGCAACCCTTATACACTGCTGGTGGGACTGCAAGTTGGTACAGCCACTATGGAAAATAGTATGGAGGGTCCTCAAAAAACTAAGAATTCATCTACCATATGATCCAGTAATCCCTCTACTGGGTATTTACCCCAAAGACTTGAAAACCCATATATGAAAAGATATTTGCACACCAATGTTCATAGCAGCATTATTTATGGTGGCCAGGAAATGGAAGCAATGGAAGCGTCCTATGATAGATGATTGGATAAAGAAGCTGTAGTACATATATACAACGGAATATTACTCAGCCATAAGAAGAGATGAAATACTACCGTTTGTGACAACATGGATGGACCTCAAGATAATCATGCTAAGTGAAATAAGCCAGACAGAAAAAATTGAAATCACATATCACTTATATCTGGGCTATAAACCTAAAAGCAACAAATGAACAGGACAAACAGAGACTCATGGACATGGACAATAGACTAGTGGTTACCAGAGCGTAGGGGAAGGGTGGAGAGGTAAAGGGGGTCAAATATATGTTGGCAGAAAGAAATCTAACTATGAAAGTTGAACACACAGTGTAAATATATATATACCTTACTGTTAAAGTGTACAGCTGAAACTTATCAGATTACGTTAACCAATGTCACTATAAAAAATAAATAAGTTAATTAATTAAAAAAAGAAAAGAAGAATGCTCTATAAATGTGTGCTGGATGAACGGGTGAATTAATTAATGAATTTGAAAGAGTTATGTATTTGGAGTCACAGGAACTTACAGAATTCTATACCTGGTTCTGAATTTAATTTAATATAGACTTATATAAAAGCAATTATGGAAATGAGAGACATCTCATCACTTTAGCCAAATTCTATTAATTAGAAACAAGTCATGGGTTCTGCCCACACTTAAGAGGAGCGGATTACACAAGGGAGTGGGTCACCTAGGGTGTGTCCACCACAATACAAGTGATTCCATTCACATGACATTCTCTAAAAGAGAAAAGTTTAGTGATGATGATATGGTCAGTGGCTGCTAAGGGTTACAGGTAAGGGGAGGGTGGGACTATATAAGAATAGAACAAGAAGCTGTGGGGGTGATGGAACTCTTCTGTATTCTGACTGTGGTAGTGATGACATGAATCTATATATGTGTAAAATTCAAAGAAGTATATGCAGGAAAAGTCCTGTATTAAGAATAAAGTATGATTGTAATGGATAATTAAAAAATACTTAAATGGAAAAATTTAATAATCATTATATAAAAACAAACTCTTTAAAAGTATGCTTTAGAAACCATTTGCTTCTTCCTAAAGCATATTTAATAACAAAAAAACAATACTCATAATTAGCTCCAGTTCCACTTTTACTTAGGATATAAAAAGCCATTAGAGAATATCACCCATAACTTAACAGTGATAGAAATCTAGATAATCAAAAAAATCTTATCATTCCTTGAGCCCATTAGAGAACTAAGGTAAACTGAATTCCAAAGGGTAATCAACACCTTAAAAGAAGGACGTATGTACTGTTTCACCTTTGGCAAAGTATGGAGACAGAGGTGGCTGTCAGCAAGCAGGTAAAAAAAAAAAATCAGCTGAAATTTTAATGAATTCTTCAATTCTTAATGGGCTTCTGTGTTAGTAGTTTGAAATATCTGGCATCTCAGGCACTAATACACTCACTGCAAGTTATGTTTTTTACAGTCCTTAACCAGAAGCTCATAAACATGACTAAGGACAAAGCAGGAGACCAAAAAGAGCCTATTTCAGTGGTTCAGGTATACAGGAAGCAATCAGGTGTTGCTGGTGGACTGACATGCAGCCCCATACACTATTCTGGATCCAGGTAAAACAAAACAAAACATATTTTTCTGGGGAAGAGGTAGAAGTAAAATCCATCTGCCCTTTAGGAGGAGAAGGAAGCCCTAGGGCCCAGGATCCTACAGCAATAAAAAGCAGTGGTCAGCTACTGATAAGAAAGGGGCAAGGATATATCTCTCATCAAAGACCAACCCCAGATACAAATCAGAGGTTAGCTGTCATGCCAAGAGAAAAGAATGCTGAGAAAAATGTGCAACCCTGAAGGTCCAGTTGCACAAGCCGTCTTAAGTTTAAGACTGGAGAGGACAACAGAGAGTGCTCCCTGACTCACCACGAGCTTAGCATCTAGTAACAGGAGCCTAATGCTGTGGAAGAGGCAAGAGCGTAAAGAGAGACCCATCCCCAGAGGCACACGAACTGCTGAAAATTTAGGGTAGAGACAAATCTTTGAGAAAAATCTTTTGGCATGCTAGGCTCCACTCTAAGCAAAGCAATGTATGTTAATGCAAGTCAGATGACAATGAAGTGGGAAAAGGAGGACACAATCTCCAACATATTTTGATACCAGCATTATCCTGATACCAAAACTAGGGGGAAAACCATAACATGTAAAGAAAACTATAAATCAATGTCTCTCATAAACAAAGAAAGATCCAATGATATAAATATAAAGATGATACAGAAAATTATATAGAATGACATAGAAAATAAAATGATATAGAGTAAAATCCAATGATACAGAAAAAAATAATATATCATGACCAAATCAAGTTTATCCTGGGAATTTAAGAATGGTTGTACATTTGCAAATCAATGTAACTATCAACAGACTAAAGAGGAAAAAAGTACAGGTCAACTCACTTAAGGCAGAAAAAGTATTTGACATAATTCTACAAACATTTATGATAAATCACTCAGCAAACAAGGACTTAAATGGATCTTTCTCAACCTGATCATGGGCATCTATGAAAAAACTAAAGTTAACATTATACTTAATAGTGAAACACAGAATGCTTTTCCCTGAAATCAGGAATATTTCAAAAATATCTGCTCTTATCACTTCCATTCAATATTAGAGATCCTAGCCAATACAGTAATGGCTGAAAAATAAATTAAAGGCATACAGATTGAAAAGGAAGAAATAAACTGTCTTTATTTGCAGACAACATGGTGATTGATGTAGAAAATCTCAATGAATTTACCAAAAAAAAAAAGCTATTAGACCTAATAAATTTATTAATATCACCAGATATAAGGTCAACATAAAACAATTCATTTCTATACAATAAAACTTGGAAGTTGAAGTTTTAAAAAGAACCATTTATAAAATCAAAAACAGGAAATACATAGGGAGAACAAATATAACAAATATATGCAGAATTTGTACGTTAAAGACTTCAAAACACTGATGGGGGAAGTTAAGGAAGAACTAAATAAATGGAGAAGGATACCATGTTCATTGACTGAAAGATGAACTATTTTTAGGATGTAACTTCTCCAGAAAGATACCTATAAAGTTATGAAAATCTCAATAAAAATCCCAGCAGACTTTTTGTAGAAACTGAGAGGATATCTTTAAAATGTTTATGGAAAAGCAAAGGAACCAGAATAGCCAAACCAATTTTAAGGAGGAAATACAAAGTTGGAAGACTCATGCTGATTTCAAGACTACAGTAATCAAGACAATGTATTATTGGCATAAAATAGATATATAAATATTATACAAACAGACTAGCAAATTACAGTCGATAGATTTTTATTTTCAAGAAGGCATTTTAATAAACCTGTTCTATTATCTGCCTGTGCCATCCAATCTCGACATCCCTGGTCCACCCGGGGCCTGAGTCTCCCATTTTCCAGCTCCATTTCTTACAGGCACTGCCCTGGCCCCACTCACGTTAGAATTCTGGCAGTGCCACTGTTTTGCCTCAGGCAGATACCAGAACCCATTCAATTCCACTAACTTTTATTAAGCGCCTGCTGTGTGCAAAGCTCCGAATTCTGTGTTGGACTCAAGAACCGTCAATACGCCCTGGGGCCTAGTCTCTGCCCTCTGAAAGAGGATTCCAGCCTATCCCAGCCCTGCCTTCCCTCAAGCTCCTACCTGTGACTTCCGCTAGACCAGGAACCCTCTCACAGTCTTCGCTTAGCCACGATCCACCTGGAAAAGGCCTCAGCTCTGGCGCAGACCCACAAGAAGGATCTTGGCCACTAGTAACCTGGCGCTGAGCAGGGGGTGGGTGGAGAGGCCCTACCCATTGGGCCCTCTGCTCAGACCGGAGGTGACTCTCCAGCCCGCGTTCTCCACGCCATGAGAGTCCCAGACCGGAGCAAGGGTTACCTCCCTGTTCCTCAGAGAACGCTGCCGGCCAGGCGCACACTCACCAGAGGTCGTTGTACTCATTAGGGATAGTCTCTATGCCGTTGTCGCAGGCTACAGTGACGTAGCAGTTTTGGAAACATAGGTTTGTTCCCACCAGCAACACAGCACGGCTACAACTCGGGCTCGAGCCTAGGTTCCGCCAGCGAGACAACACACAGACCCAAATCGGGCTGGCCGGCAGAGAGTGGGCAGGGGACTAGTTGGGACCAGGCTAGTCGGGGAAGTGTTAATGTCCACTTAGAAAGGAGGTTGCAGGAGAGGGGGCTGCAGCAGAGGGCCCTGCTCAAGGGGACTCAATAGAATTTTAAGAATGGTAAGTAAATGGAGAAATGATGTTTTTTTCAACAAACAGTGCTGAAAAAATTGGACACTGTATGCAGAAATAGTCATTTTGATCCCTTAGCTAAGACTATACACAAAAATTAACTCGAAATAAATTACCGACTTAAGTGTAAAAGCAAAGATTATAACACTTCTAGAAGAAAACGAAATAGAAAGTCTTTGAGACCTTCATTTAGGCAAAGATTTATTAAGACAAAAAGCATGGGACATAAAAATTTTGATAAATTAGAAAAATTCTTATCTTCAAAAAATAAAATGAAAATCCACAGAGTGGGAAAATATATTTGGAAAACATATTTGATAAAGAACTTTTATCTAGACTATATAAAGAATTCTGACGATTCAATAATAATAACCCAATAAAAATGGACAACAAATTTAAAGACTCTCTTCAAAAAAAAAAGTATCATCTACTCTCTGAAAGTTTAACCCACTCCACTTTTATATATTACATTAGTACCTGTTTTCACTAACCAAAAAAAAAAAAATTCTTAAGAGGATTTCCACTTTTATGAAAAAAGTGAAAATAGCATTCAGCGTTTGTTTTGCAGTGAGCAGTTATAGAGGCATCTTGCACCCCCAGCAGTAACAATGATACTGCCCAGCTATTTCCCTGGGAACTACAGTCAGCATCAACCAACCATAACTTTGAACTGTGTGAGCATCTGTGCTTTATCTAGATTTTTGTGTGTGTGTGTGTGCATCTGTTGGCAAGATGTGTCCTAAGGTTTCAGAAAAGCTTAAAAGAGCCCGTAAAGGTGTTAGGCTTAGCATAAAATTGGATGTAATTAAGCATATTCGGTATGATTTAGTAGGTTACTTTTGGGGTGTGGGGATGTTAAGTTTTATTTCCATATAAATTATTTGTAATTCCTTCTTTGCTTTATGCCATTTTGGTTTATGAAAGGTTTCAGTGGAACGCTATACTTTCGGATAGTGGGGAAAATCTGTGTATGACTGTCAAATGAACACTTTAAAAAGATGTTCCAATGGTATTAGTAGTTAAGGATATGCAAGTAAAACCAAAATGAGACACCACTAACACTTTTGTAAGAATGGCTAATATTAAATAGAGAAAAAAACTGACAGTATCAACTGCTGGCAATGATGCAGAGCTACTGGAACTCATACATTGCTGGTAGAGATATATCACAGCTTGCTTTAGAAAACTGTTTGGCAGCTTCTAATACAATTAGACATACATTTACCATATAAACCTGAAATCCCACTCCTGTGTGTTTACCCAGGAGAAATGAAAACGTATGTACAGAAAAAGGTTTGTTCTGGAATGTTTATAACAATTTAAATCATAATTACCAAAACTATAAATCTATTGGTGAGTAGACACACAAACAGTAGAATACCTCTAAGCTATAATATGGAATAAACTAATAAATGCAGCAACATGGGTAAATATCAGAACCATCATGCTAAGTTAAAGACACCAGATGCAAAAGGCTACATATTGTATGGTTCCATTTATATGACATTATGAAAACTGAAAAACTATAGGAACAGAATTTAGATCAGTGGTTGCCAAGATCAGGGTAGAGAGAGTATTAACTTCAATGGGGCAGGAGGGAACATTTTGGAGTTATGGAAATATTCTATATCTTGACTGGACAGGCATACCTCAATTTATTGTGCTCTGCTTTACTGTGCTTCACAGATACTGTGGTTTTTTGTTTTTTGTTCTTTTAGAAATTGAAATATTTTGGCAATCCTGCCTTGAGTAAGTCCTTTGACAACATTTTTCCAACAGCATCTGCTCACTTCATGTCTCTGTGTCACATTTTGGTAATTCTCACAATATTTCAAACTCTTTCATTATTATTGTATTTGTTATGGTGATCTGTGATCAGTGATCTTTGATGTTACCATTGTAATTGTTTTGGGGCACCACAAACCACACCCATGTAAGATGGTAAACTTAATCGATAAATGTGTATACTCTGACTGCTCCACTGACCTGTCATTCCTCTTTCTCTCTCCCTCTCCTCAGGCCTCCCTATTCCCTGAGACATACTATATTGAAATTAGGCCAATTAATAATCCTACAATGACCTCTATGTGTTCAAGTGAAAGAGTTGCATTTCTCTCACTTTCAATCAAAATAGTCAATGACCCCTAAGACACAGATGCAAATAACTAACGCTGGCTATAAACAAAGTTGAAATCTTATTATTAATGTTCACTGGCTGAATGTCAGCCGACCTAAAGGTGAAGAATATCAGAAGGAAACCTACTAAGAATGAGCATCCCAGGTAAGAAAAGGCAAGCCAGACAGTAAATCACTGCCAGGGCCAAAGGGACAACATAGTCTCTGGTCAAATGTACGTGGACATGATAGAGAGAGTAAAAAGAAAAAAAAATACCAACCAGTGACCTAGAGGTCACAAGAAGATAAACCTGCTATCTTTGGAAGTTTTGTATTCCCCTGGAAATGCTAAAACCTACACAGTACAATGGATGAAGCTGCTAAAGAGTCAAGATTCAGTATGATAGAATGGGAAACATATTAAAAGAAATTTTAAAAGGCTGATAAGGACCTCACAACTTCATCATCACACACATAGCAAACAAAGCTTTACTACACTGAGTATTAAAGTAGAGAGACTAGTGTTCTTCCTGGGATTAACAAATGAAGAGATCTCTATGGGACCTGCCTTGGGGGATTTAAAGAAAAAAAATCCCTTTCTTGTCCTCCTTTCCCCCACACCCACTGTTATTCTCTGAAACACTCGCAGGAAAAGATCCAGACTGGACCTAAATTATTCCTGTCACCACTCTGAATAAAGGTACTTATCAATTCTTTACTAAGGAGATATGAGAGACTGCTAAAGATATAATATTTAAACTTCAGAGTTTCTCAGACAAGCATTAAGGCAAGGTTACCTATTTCTCAAACAGATAGATATACAGACATGGGCTTGGGACAGAGTTCTAACTTTACTAGCTGACTGGAGGGACAACTGGCACTACCAGATATTAAAATATATTACGATGTTAAAATAATTTTTATTTTTTATTTTTTTCAATTAGTTGACATACAATATGCTATTAGTTTCAGTTGTACGACATAGTGATTAGATATTTATATACCTTACGAAGTGATCACCCTGATAAATCTAGTACTCATCTGACACCATACATAATTATTACAATATTATTGACCATATTCCCTGTGCTATACTTAACATCCCCATGACTATTTTGTAACTACCAATTTGTACTTCTTAATCCCTTCTCCTTTTTCACCCACTCCTCCTACACCTCTCCCATCTGGCAATCATCAAAATGTTCTCTGTATCTAAAACTTCATCAACAGTCTAAGAAGTAGCAAGGAGTAGATATAAACATAAGAAGGAAGGAGAAAAGAAGAAAAAAAGTGCAAAATAAACAATTAAAAACCTGAATGTGCATGTGATTGACTGCTGCATCTGGATATAGACTAGAAATCAATCGGTGAACTCTGAATCATCTAGAGAAATCTTTAGGGCATTGGTCTGTGTTTAACTGCCTGTTTAACCACACACACACACACACACACACACACACCCAGTAATTTTAGAGGCTTCTATTGCTTTAGGGTTAGTAAATCATTTTCTCCTTCTGTGCTTATACATAGCCTCCTTAAACCTTGCAAGGAAGTTTAAAAGTAATTCTGAATGGGCGATACTAAAGGATACTCACTTAAAGAAAAGGCAAAGAGAAAGGAGAATAAGCTAAGGGATTTCTTCTGTCAAAGGAGAAAGAAAATAAACAATGAAAATAGAAAAGACATACAAAATGATGAATACTAGGCACCAAAAAAAAAAAAAAACATATTGTGGTTGGGTAAAATATTTAAAAATAAAGGAACACAAGAGAAGTTGTTATATACTGCCCCAGTATGTAGGCCTTATTATAGCTATTACATATAATAAATGAATGAGTGTGTGTATAGTAGGAAATTGGGGCAGAGGGTGTTGGTGAGCGCATCAAGGACACCATTTTTGTTATTGGATACTTTGGTGCCTCTTGAAGTTTATTCTATGGTAATCTTTTAACTTTTTAAAGCTGCCAGTGCTGCCCAATCTATTCAAAGTAGCCAGATACAGATACTGGGGTTTGTGTCTCTTAGACTCAGACAATGACATAATTAAGAGGATGAACTTAGGGGTCAGATATTTGGACTCACTGACTACCTAAGGATTTCTTGAGAGTCAGGCAGTGGGCTGAGACCTACAAGACTTCTATAAGTAGACATCATTATACCCATTTGTATAATTTCTTTATAGGAGTTTAACATATTTAATTCTTTCCTAACACTAGAATCCAAAGGTTTTAACTTAAAATGTTATGGCTACTGAGCCAGAATCAAAATAAATTGTACTCCATACTCTCAACCATGTTTTAACATGAAACGGAATGAGCCTTCTTAGCAATGTCACCTGGATCATGGAGGGTCTGGCCCTATGATCCGGGTGTTTTGATTTTCACTCTAGCTGCTTGTCCAACAGAGCTTTCTCCCTGCTTGACACTTCTATGTCCAACTGCTTTTCTGGGGCTCAACTGGCTTCACATGAAGATTCCCCAAATCATGAGCATCTAATTAACCTATGCTGTCTGAAAGCAGAGAATCAAACCAATTGAAAGGAAATGGCTTGAAGAAACTTCCCTACCAAAATTTTAGCAGGTGTGTCATTCTGAAACACAGTAAGGAGATGAAATCTCATCTGTGATGTAGAGGCCATGTTTATTTTCCTTTTTGTTCTTATTATTTGAAATGCTCTCTGTGACACAGTTATTTGGTTCATGCTAAAATCATCTCTCGGGAAAAGTGTGAAGTGGGGACAGGGAGCAGAGTAATAATTGCCTCGTGTCTTCTGTAGGCCAAATTCGATGTAACTATATTTTTAGTGCTTTCTTTTTGAGTTCTCACATCAATCCTAATGTGGGGCTTTTTATTCTAGACACATACAAATTTGTAAACAGAACTACAATCACACTTTGCATATTGCTTCACAGCCTGCTAATACAAAATACACTTCGTGGCTTTGTTTGCTCACTTCACAAAAATAGTTGCCTAGAGAAAATTTGGAAAATCTGGCAAGCACCATCTTGTGACCAGCATCAGAACTGCATCCCGTTACTACCAAATCCTTCTTATGGGAGAAGGGTAGGAACTACATCCTGCCAAGCCAGCAGTTTTCTCAGGCTTCTAGAATATACCATGCTCAGATTTAGACTTTTGTTATGCATTACACAAAAAAAATGGAATGCTAATGTCTTTACTTCCAATATCCTGATCAAAAGAAAACTGCATGCTTACTGAAAATTGAAAAAATAAAGATTTGTAAAAAGAAAGTATAATTCTGGAAAAAAATAATCAATATTGTTTCTTGAAATCCTTCCATATTTTTTCTTTACATATACATATGAATGCATGTCATTTGAGACCACTTAACCACACTCAAGCCCATGCTTTCAAAGTTTTTTCCATATAAGTATTTTCAATGTGATTTTTTAATGAATCACTTCAAATGTAATTCACCAATTTGTAACATTTTCTCAAATTTTTTTCTAATATTCTTAAAAATGACTAAATATGTATTAATTATTTTTAAATAGATAGTAAAGTGTCCTGTCTCTCCAACCACACAAATAATCCCGTTAGTAGGTAGCCTTATATTTTTTTCTGATTTTGTTACACATACTGTATTAACGTGGTCCTTTATCTATAAACGACATAATGTGGTGCTTGCCATTCTGTAATATTCAGTTTTCACCTAATACTTCTGAGACATGTTCAAATCACTACATGTTCATACTTCCATTTGTCAGCTATCTAATATTTAATTGTATGGATGCACTATGCCACATAATATTTTGAAAACTGCTAATAGAAATAAGCCAGACCCTCTCTCAGTATTAAATTTAAAAGATATAGAAAAATAGTTCTTGCTGACGATGACCATACCTGTGGTCATAAAGAATGAGTTGCAAGGAGGACACATACAGGGCAATAGCTAACACAGCAACCAGGATACATACATGCTTGATCAGGTCCAGGAAAATTTCCACTATTGGCAAAAAACAAGAGGGGTATGCTTGCTTGCCTGTATGTGTCTACGAACGTTTATGTGTCTGAAACCAAAGGGTATGCTGTTGCAGCTTCATGTTGCTCTTCTAATTATAAAAAATGATCATGAAATGAAGCAATTTAAAATATGTTGAAATTGGTTAAAAATATATTTTGAAACCCCCAGTAATCTGAACACTCCAGAGATGCTGACTGTTAACAGAGATGTCTAGTTCCCTCCTTAAGGAAAATGCTTCTATTTTTTACAAATGTTATCACTCAACAGCATATCTGGATCTCTTCCATGCTCCTGCACATTTAAATTTGTGTTTGTATGTCTCAATCACTTTTTATGTTTATATTTTCTATCATTTTTGTGTAGAATAATAAATGTTTAACTCAAAATATAATAAACTGTAATGAAGATAGAAACATAGCTATGTAAAAAATTAACATGAACAACATGTCTCACTGAAGTCTTAATTTAGAAGCTGTAATCTGATCACCCATTCCCACACTGTGGACTTCAGAAAATATCGGAAGAAACTAAATTTTCGGGGGGTTGACTCTGTCACAATAACAATTTTCCCCAAACTATATTTCATTACTGTCTCTCGCAGGCAATAATCTCTACTTTTTTTCACTGTAACAACAAAGCCCAAAGAAATTCCCAGAAAATAACTAGCTTTAAGACAGCCATTACCTTGAAGCTTCTTGTCAGCTGCAGCCTCTTGAAATGCAGCCCCTCCCCCAAGGCTGGCCCGGCACAGCTCCCTTCCAAGCTTCTCAGAGAATGCTCCGCCCCCTCCCTGTGATGGGGAAAGCAGGGGGCCTTTCCCTCAATTAGAGGGAGGAGAATCGCCAAGTTAACTGAAATTCACTTAAAGGGGAAAAACATTCATTTTTAAAGGACTTGAAAGCGAAATCGCAACACGTGTCTCTTTAATTTCCATTCAAAACACAGGGGTAGGTGATTTCCTGAAAAAAAAGTAGCAAATCCCTTTATCAAATCCTAAAGACCCAGTTAAAAAAAAATCTCTTAGCAAATTGTCCAATTTGGTAACAGACAGAGGGGAGGGGGTGTTGGGAGGCTGGGAGAATGGGGTGAAGGATTAAAGAAGTACAAATTAGTAGTTGATAGTTGGGCACAAGGATGGGGAGCACGGCACAGGGAATGCAGTTAGAATTAATATGATGACTAAGTGGAGGGCCAGGGGAGGGAGGGAGCAATTCAGGGAATCGTTTTACGAACAATATAGATGTCTAATCGATGTACTGTATACTTGAAACTAATTTAAATAAATAAATTTATTTTTAAAAATCTCTTGCATATTTTTCTTGCCTTTTCTGGCACCTTATTTTTACAAAAGACATTAAGACACGGCTGGTCAAATTTCATTAAAAAGACCCACTAGGTCCTTGTTTGTGATTGAAGTGAATTAATACATTATTTTGTGGAGAATTAAATTTCTACAATTTTAATCCTTCTGGCCCTGGGACATATGTCTCTTTTTACTCAAGTTATCTCATTCATCCTTCAGAATGTCTCATAGTTTTTTCAAGCAAAGTCATTTTTAAACATAACGCATCAATCAAAATCCTTAAAGAAAAGATGTATCTGAATATAATAAAATTGATAGAAACTATGGTAAAAACACAATAAAAGTTAAAAACAGAACTTGACATGTCTAACCAATGTACTGTATACTTGAACCTAATAATAAAATAAAATTAAAAAAAGAACTTTACAAAACTTTTAATTAAAATTTCTAAAGAGATTAATAAACTCTTTACAAATTAATAATAAATAAACAGCAAAGTTAAAAATAAGCAAAGGAAAAATATTTAAATAAAAATGAGCAAAGGACATAAATAAGCAATTCACAGTGTTCTGAATGCATAATTCTTCCTCGCTCCTGATTTGCTTCCCTATGAGCAAACGCATGTAGTACAACTATGAGTATCTCTGTACAGTTGCAAGCCCCTAGCCTGTTTGGTAGGTTTAAATGTACTGTTATAAGGCCCACTCGGCTCTCATAATCATTGTCCTTCAATGTATCATATCCTTATGCAAAAGCTGACATCTTGGCTTCCAACTGCAACTTCATTTGTTTTATATCAATTTGTTCAATTTGTTCAGTGCAGAAAGGGAGATGCTATACATAGGGGCCCCTCAAAACTCAATTCAAAATAAAGATTAAAACTGAACAATACATAAAAGATGCTCACCTCCCCTAATAACCAAGGAGATGCAACGATAAAGAACAATGAGATTTCATTTTTCTACCCAATACGACTTACAAAGAAACGATGAAATGATACAATGGATAGTTGGCAAAGGAGTGATAAAATGGGCACTCTTGCTCATGAGCAAGGTCATAAAGCTGGAAGAGGGCAAGACAAAATCAAAGCCAAAGTCTATCAGACTCCCAAACAGAAGGATATTTTCTCTTTCTACCAGTACTCACTGCCTCCTGGGCTTAGAATCTTGTCCCTTGGTAGAAACGAAAATATCATTCACTTTCAGATTGCGATGGAACTCGTGAACATGATCCCAGAGTGAGTATTGCTTAATCTTTATGTCTCTGCTGGTGAACATATTGGTCATCTACCACCATCTTCAGTAACTACCATACTTGTCTATGAACTCTATCTTTTGTATACATCTACATTCCCATACAAATTTTAAAAATATATATTTTTCTGCACTATGCTTTTGCACTGACCATATCTGTATGATAGTATTCACTTGGCTATAGAGTAGTCATAACATGTCTCTTTGTGTTGCAGGGTTTGGCAGTACCTTCCCTTTCAGATATGGTTATTCCTGGACAGGGGCTGAAAATCATTTGTTATGCAGACAAATGCCCATTTCATTCCATTTCATTCATAACTGACAACTCCTTGTTCTTGTGCTTTTATTGTTTACAATTGCTAATCCAATATAGGAAAATCATATTTCTATTCTCTTTTATTGAGCTTTTTGTTCACAAAATATTCAATAAATTAAAAAATAAAATTTAGATTTTTATTTTCTTTAAACTTAGAAGTGTTGTATCCCAGGAAATGCTAAAACCTACGAAGAACAATGGATCATTCTTAGAGTTCTCTTAAGATAATATTATGCTAAGTTTAAAAACAAAAATATTATAAAACATAAATGAAGTTGGTGAGGCTCTCACAACCCCATCCATTATAGAGTAAATGAGTAAACATGACTATCTCCTGCCACCCTCAGGTTAAAGAAACAGATCTGCAGTATGACATAGCTCTTCTCATAATTAACAAAGAGAAAGAAAACTGTCTGCCTTGGGGACTCTAAAGAAAGAAGCCATCATTTTTTTCAGAGACACATAAGGGTCAAGCTGCATCAAAATCATTCCAGTAACCAATCTGAATAAAGGACACCAAGGGTTCTTTGATGAGGAGATACGGATTTCTGTTGGAGAATCCAAAGTCTAGCCTTTAAGAGTTTGTCAGAAAGGCATTATGACAGAGTTACATTTTTGAAGTGTTCAAAAAAAAAAGGCAGGCAGACAGTTCTGGGTTTGAGACCTTTATTAGCTCAGTGGAGAGAAAACTTTCAAATCATTGACAGCTCTAAGCTGTCATTCCTCATACTAGATAGCATAGTTAAGAAAGATGCATGAGTCACACTGAATCTCTGATATTAATCTACATTATCTAAATATTAAACCATATTTAATGGTACAATAATAAAAAAAGAGTTTAGTACCTTTCTAAATGTGTAGTAAGAGACAAAACAGGAAGTATGAGAAAAGAGGAAAAAGTCCTAATTCAACCACAGAGACACTGAATTTGCACATGTTTAATTACTGTATCTGAATATAGATAAGAAATCAATCATTAGATACAAAATATGGTGGAAAAATCCTTAGGTCACTGTATCTGAATATAGATAAGAAATCAATCATTAGATACAAAATATGGTGGAAAAATCCTTAGGTCACTGGTCTGGCTTTAGCTGCCTGGTGTTTCAGAGAAGCAGTGTTTCTGAAGCACCCATAACTCTATTGCATTAAGGCTAGTAAATGATTCTCACCTGCTCTAGCCTCTACTTATCCTTCAGAAACTTCACAAAAATAGCTTCGATAAAGTGTTTTCAATGGGTAACGACTGGATTAGATTAAAACATGGCAAAAAAAGAAAAAAAGATCAGATAAGTTTACTTACTAAGCAGAAAGAATGGGGATAATGAGAATGGAGACGATACAAATCACAAAAGATAGTGAGAATCAGACAAAGTCAGAGACGTGGAACATATTCTGGGGGAGCAGAACAAAAACAGAAAGAAGTATTATAACACAAACCAAATATCCTATCTTTACTATTTCTATTGTACTATAAGAAGGGAATGTGTGTGGGAGGGGCTTTGGTGGTGTCAGAGACATTATTTGTGTTCCTGGATAATTTGGGCCTTTTGGACCTCACTGGGTTATCAAGAGTAAATGCTGGGCTTTAATGTTTCCTAAGCTGCTATTGCTGCCCTGTCTGTCCAAAACAACCAAAGGTCTCATGGACACAGATAGTGGGGTTCAGCACCAACAACCTCATTAAGAGAATGACTTTAAGAGTCAGAGATTTGTGATAGTTGTTGGAAAACAAATATGTTAAACTACTACCAAAAATTATTCAAGAGAGTACAAAGATGTCTAGTTAAGGAAGGTCATAAGACCTTGAGCAGGTCTTAAGAGATCTTTGTAACTATGCTATCTTGTATGTGGTGATAACAATCTAGCATAGATGTCAAGGACTGGAGAATCACACCACTCGCTGGATCCTCAGTTAAACACTTGAATAGGCTCTTGCATGATTTCTTCATAGTAGTTTAATGCATGAAAAATATCCCCCAAACTAGAAGCTATGACGTGTAATTACAAAACATTATGGCAGCAGAACAGGGAGCAAAATAATCTTTGTAAATCTGTACCTCAAATTTTCAACTTAATATGATTTTAATAGAAAATGTGGCTTTTAATTTAAAATGCTATGGCTTTAGAGCAGGAAGTAAAATGTATTATATCCCAAGTTCACAACATGTTTATTTATTTATTTTACTTTTATTTATTATTTTATTTTAATTTTCAATTACAGTTGGCCTACAACATTGTATTAGTTTCAGGTGTACAACATATCAACATGTTTTTAATGTGAAATATTTCATGAACTGAGAAGAGTTTTTCTCAATGTCATATAGATCAAGGAGAGTCTGGCCCTCTGACTCGGTTGTTTTCTCACTCTAGCTGCTTGTCCAACAGAGCCTTCTCCCTGCTCTATACAACTGTGCTTTTCTAAGGCTCAACTGGCTTCATATGCAGATACCCCAGGTCATGTGCATCTGATTAATCTAGGCTGTCTGAAAGCAGAGAATCAAATTAATTGAATTGGAAACAGCATGAAGAAACTTCCCTACCAAAACTTTAGCAGACATGTCATTCTGAAACACAGTAAGGAGATGAAATCTCATCTGTGATGTAGATGCCATGTTTATTTTTCTTTTTGTTCTTATTCGAAATGCTGTCTGTGATACAATTGTATTTGGTTCATGCTAAAATCATCCCTTTCATGAAACATGATGTGGGGAGAAGGGAATAACAATTGTCTTGTGTCTTCTATTCGCTAAATCTGTGCAGCTACTTTTAAAAACGGTTTTCTGCTTGAATTCTTGCATCAGTCCTTGTATGGATCTTGTTTCTGTTATATATATATATATATATATATATATATATATATATATACATACACACACACACACACACACACACACACACACACACATATATATGTGATATATATATGTGATATATATATGTGATATATATCACATATATATTGCAGCTTTTCAACAGAAATGCAATCACACCCTAATACTGTCTTATAATCTGCTAATACAAAATACATTTTTATTGATTCATTTGTCCACTTCATAAAAATGGTTGCCTGGAGAAAATTTCAGACACCTGGAAAGTGCCATCTTGTGACTAGAACCAGAACTGCAGACATCCAGGTCCTTAGTGAGGAAGGGTGGGAACAACAGCCATTGAGACAGTAGCCTTCTCAGAGGCTTCTAGATTTTTTTCACTCAATTTGAGTGGTGTGTGTTATGTAAAAATGTAATCATAATTCCTCATTTTAATGTTTGTTATTATAGTATCTCTCATGCATATTGTATATCGTTCATCTTTTGATCTTTCAAAGAAAGTAAATCCCCACAATAATGATCAAAATATACTGGTTTGCTCTATATATTTCTAGATTTTTTTCTATAGATATAAATGTGTATGGTTTTTGAAACTAGACCTTTAAATCTCCCAAGAATATATTTGAATATCTTCCTACATCAATAGTGTCTACATTATCTTTTTGTAAATTACTTTTGCAATATTTTTCTATATTACTAAAATTACTCTTTTTCTCATAATAGAAATTATTCAAGCTTACTCTTTTCAAAATGAGATTTTAAAAGCGGAGAAATGTAATATATAGAAGGTTGAAATGTTCTGTCTCTCCAACTATGTTTATATTTCAAATTAATAAAGTAGCCTGTATATTTCCAGATTTTTCTTGCATATATTGTATTAATATAATACAAGCCATTCTGCAATTTGCTTATTTTTAGAATATACCTTGTAAATCTTTTCTTTTCATTGCATTTAGTTTATTGCATTAGCTTATTCTTCTTATACCTGCATAGTATTCAACATTATGGATGCACTATCTTATATGACCATTCCATGATATGTTTTAAACATGTTTTGAATTCTTTCTTAAAAGTACATAAAATGCAAATAAAAATCTTCTGCTCAAATCGAAGTCTGGACTATAGTCTAAATATTTCAATTGCAAGAAAAGCACAAGCAACCAGATAACTAGCCTTCTGAGAGCCACAGAAAAATCTAACTTCAGCTAAGGACAATGCAGCATATGTGGGTATCTATTTAAATATCTGTAAAAAAAAATGGAGTGTTTCCTTTCGGCTCCATTATGTTTCCAAAAAAAAAAAAAAACTAAAAGTACATAAAATCTGAAGAAAATACCCTCAAAACTCTTAGCCCTGAGTTGTTCAAATCTCTTTGATTTTATATATATACTATTTACAATTACATTTATTCACCAACATATTTAAACACCTTTCCATGTTTATATGTTTACACATTTTTTTGGAAGTTAGTTTTTTCCCCATGTTTTTAAATTCTCATCTCAAGTTATTTTCATGCTGACATAGGTACTAAACGCTAAGTGAAATGAGGAAGGAAGAAGTGGATATCCCTCTCTTTTTTCCTTAGACATCCTTTATTACTAGATACATTGTTTGTTGTATTTTATTATGTTAATACGTCTCTTCTTTAGATGATAATTTTCAAATATTTTTCATATTACAGTAAAAATAGGAATATATAATTCTTTTGATAGGGATGTGGACAAAGGTTATCTTTTGCATATCTAAAAAATAGCGATTATTTTAAGACTTTGAGTATCTCCTTACAAACAACCAAACTTTTGTCAGAGTACTTAAATATGCAATTATATATTACTTCAGGATTTTACTATATAAACCACTAAAACCATAAGCGTTGTTAGAAACACAATCGACACAACCAAAGTAATATAAAAAGCCAAGATTTCCAACTAACTTCATTTTTCATTTGAGAGTATCACAATCTTTTTTTTTCAAAATAAGGAAAATTAATTTCTCAAGTTTTGTTTCATCATTTATCTCTGTTACCACTGCTTTTTTATTGAAACATAAAATGCCCTATTCGAAAGTTAGCTTTTGCCAAGCTCTTGAAGAAATTTTTCCGCAGGTGTAATCTGATCACAACCTCCCCCACTTTTAAAATATGGACGTTTAAAATATCTGAAGAAATACAAAATCCAGGTATTAATTCCCTCACAGAAGCAACGAAGCTCACAAAACGACATTCCTTTCCTACTACTCCAAAGCAGCAGTCCCAAGTCTCCAGAAATTTCCAAAAAATAACTAGATTTTAAAACAGCCATTACCTCCAAGCTTCTGCTCTTCAGCCGAGGCCTCCGAAGTCTGTTTGTAATGCGCTCCTCCCCCAAGACTGGCCAGGCACTGCTTTCTTCCAAGCTTCTCGAGAATGCTCCGCCCCCTCTCTGTGATGGAGAAAGCAGAAAGATCCTTCCCTCAAATAGAAGGTAAAACACCAAGTTAAACTGAAATACAGTTAAAGGAAAAACGACGTTTATTTCAAAGAGCTTTAAAGTGTAATGGCAACATATGTCTGTTCCATTTCCACTCAAACCCCTAGAGTGAGTGATTTCCTGAAAAAAAAAAGTAAAGGAAAAAGATAAATTCCTTTTGCTTTAGTAAAGATACAGTTGAACTATTTCTTACATACTTTTTCAGGCCTTCTCTCGTACTTTATCTCTGGTAAATTTAAGACCTGCTACTCAAGCTCCACTAAAAAAGCATGCAAAGTGTCTTGATTGGAATTGTAATGACTTAATACTTATTTTAGGTAGAATTATTTCTTTACAATTTTGAATGTGGAACTGGGACATAACATGTTTCTCCTTTCAATCAGGTCTTCTAATACTTCCTTCCTTAGGTCATTTCTAAAGAAAAATTGTCAAACAAAATAATCTGACTGTACTGAAATTGAATATATATATATATATATATATATATATAAAATATATATATATATGTATGTATGTATCAATAGTAAAATCACAATAAGCCAAAGTAAAAAAATCAACCACAATCTTAGAAATGCTTTTCAATGCATATGATTGTATAAACAAAAATATCCCTAAACTAGTTCTTATATTCAATAAGAAAGAAACAAAGAGCAGAGTAGAGAACTGGGGAAAGGACACAAGCAGATATTTCAGTGTTCTTTTATACCTCTGATATTTACTTCCCTGTGAAGAAAGCTCAAGTAGTGCAACTTGAAGGCGCTCTCTGCTTCTCTAGACTAGACAAACTAAACTGGGATAGTTTGCTTAAATCTGGGGTTATGTTAGTCCCATTTTACTCTTGTAATGAGCAATATCCTGCAATTCACTTTCCTATCTTAATAAACCTGGCATTTTGATTTCATATGCTATTCTATATTATTGTAATTTGTTCATTATTTTCAAGATGTGGAAATTGTAAACTTTTATGTACACATTAATTACTTCAAAATGTTTAATAAAGCAAAAGTGGACAGAAATACATTATTGGGCAAGCAGGAACATTTTGTTCTGCTCTAAGAGAATTGGAAGGAAATGCTGGGCAGCTCTTCCTGAGGCTCTTTTAACATACAAAACATTTTGATCTCTTCTGGATTAAAGTTTATTCATGTTGGTCTTGTAGCGTCTGATATGATTTCTAAGAGCACTTTCCGTCAAGGTCTCTAATAATTTCAAAACCCAAAGCTTCTTAGTACTGCAACTCTATAAACACAGTTTCTGTTCATGAGAATTTCTACAAAATTGTGGAATGAGTTCTACTGTTTATCAAGGACATAACACTAAGAAACATTGTTCACTGAAACCTAGCAACATCAAGAACATAGAACTGATATACTTTGTTCTTTAAAACCATAAGACCTTGAGAAACTGCTATTCAAAACAAAAAGGTTCTATTCTGAGGGTTGCTCTTTTATTGCTGTTGATATAATTTTAATTTTCTTTAGTATTAAAATATTTTAAAGAAACCAGTGTATAGAAAATAAACATACCAAAATATAAAATATGAATATACCAAGTGTTAGTGAGGATGAGGAGCAACTAAAGTGTTCATACACTGCTGGAGTATAAATTGAAACTAATACTTTGGGAAATGTTTGGCATTATCCTCTAAAGTTGAATATTATAAAGGTTAACAGATTACATCTTAGGCTTTCAGTAGCAGAGTGTCATATCTAAGTTGGTAATAGAGAAATGATCTCCTCAGAGGACAATGTATACTTTAGAACACATTTAAACTATCCAGTGGGGTAAATACTTAAAATTCAAATTTTTTATCTTGATTAATTTATAAGCTTCTATTTGTAAATATTTTAAGTGTTCCTAATAAATTATTTATTCATACTGTAGTATATTATATACTTTATAAAAATATAAACTTTGAGGAGCATCCACAATTTTCTACAGTAGTGATAATTTAAAAAACATGTGGAGATTTCTGCTTTATGGGATTCACAGCCCATATAGCCCTCCCACTTGTCTTCTCCTCAATTTGTATAGTTTGGGATTATAATCTCGAAAAGACTAATCTGAATTTCCTAGATTGCCTATATATTGTATATTGATTTCACTACTCAGATGTGAAACTGAATTGCAGTAAGCCAAGTTTTTAACCAAAGAGTTGGTTCTTGCCAACTTCAGACAATGCTACAAAATATGCGGGCCTACAGTTATTTCACTTGAACTATATAAGTTTTCTCTGTAATATTATAGAGCCACATTTTAATGCCAAAATGATTTTGTTTTTCTTTAATGTCAACCTAAATTTAATTTTTAAGTCCTCTAATTGACTTTGAGATCTTGAAAATAATAAGCGAATATTTTGGGGGCACTTGGAAAATTCTTTAAAAAATCAGAGTCCATAAACACAGAGAATCAAACATATCAGGTTGCAATGGAATAGTTTTTATTTAGAATCTTATTTTTTATAAAGTTCAAATTAAATGGTAAAATCACTACGGTATATGCATCACCTTATATTATGTTGAGAGTTTAATTATATTTAAGAGTTTAAATCTTTCTATAATATGTATTTATTTGTGTGTATCCAGATCCATATGTTAAAATATATAATAGCACACTAATATATAATAGTACACTAATTTAAATAAGAGCCACCTAAGAATAATAGAAAGGAGGGGATTAAATAACTAAAATGAAAAGTGATCTTAAAGTATATAGTCTGTCCTCACAATGAGCTCATATAGACTCATTATTTATTTTTCATATATACTATCCAGGTCACAAAAAGATGTAATATGCTTCACCTGTATGTACATTTTCATTTCAAAATAGTTAACCTGTATTCTTTTATACTGCCTCATATCATACTCATAAATTCCTCATTTCAGGAAGAGCTTACATTTTTACTTATTATTATGCTTCTTTCTGTTATGTTTTCTTTTTTTAAATGTTGTATTGTCAATCTAGTTAATTAGGTAGCCAAGAACAAAACTGTTTCTTGTACTTAGGTACCTATGTTGTAATTTAATTGGGAAGCTGGTATCCTCTAATAGCTCCTTTTGTTATGATGTGGTTTTCAACTTTTTGTGTCTGACTAATTTCACTTAGCATGATTATCTCAAGATCCATCCATGTTGTCACAAATAGCAGCATTTCATCTCTTCTTGTGGATGAGTAATATTCCATTATATATATGTACCACAGCTTCTTTATCCAGTCATCTATCATAGAACACTTCCATTGCTTCCAAAGCCTGGCCACCGTGAATAACGCTGCTATGAACATTGGGGTTTGCTCTTTATTTTCTAATTGTATCTACAGTGTTAGAAGAAATATTTTCCCCTGATACACACTGTAGAAAAATTGTCAAATCCAAAAAAGAAAATCAATTCCTAATTCCTAGCTTAATTTTGTACAGCTACAGTGTTATTGATATAAATATGTTTCGGTAACTATCTTTTTAGCATATATAGAAACTTATTCACATGTGTGGACTGACAATCAACTTTTTACAAACTGATGTATAAGATTTTATTCCTAGGTTATTATACCTTGCTTATTAGTGATGATTGTGGTTCATGCTTTATGGGAAGTTTTTAAAAGCCCTAGAGATTTGTCAATCACAGTCCGTAAAATGTTCGTACACTTACTTTTGACAAATATTGCCTAATGCCCTAAGAAAAAGTAATGATTAGGTCCATATATTTATGTATTCTACATAATAGAGGAATCCATGTTCCTTTCCTGATATATTCAATCATTCTAATAAATTAACGTAAGCCTGTTAGTCTTGTATCTCCCTCCCACACACATGTGAACTTAAGGGATCTTGTTACAAGCTACAGGGCAATGATTGGGTATAATAGAAGAAAGATCCAAGAAAGTTAGTCTTAAAGCCACAACTAAATGTATTGTATAAAGGACGGGAGATTCAAAATTTCCAAGACTGTATCAGTCCTGAAGCAGAGGGCTTCAAGAGGTAGACTGCTGATCTAAGACGAATGAACAAGAGTCAGTTACATGTGACTAAAGGAGGACTGAGTAAAACAAATGAGAAAAATCGAATTGTGATTGTTTGTATTGGGATGTTTTAGGTATTGTGCTTGATGTTCTTCATTCACAAAGTCTTATACCACAAAGTTTTTCTTTCTTCTTTTTCTTCTATTTCTCTTCTTCCTCCTTTTTTATTATAACTCTCAAAATCACAGGGTATCAGAAATATCTTTTTAAGTAGTATAAGATTAAATGATCCCCCAAAAAAATCCTCAGAAAGAATATTATGATGTAGCTCATGTCATTAAATTTTAGGATACACCAGATTAAAGTCTTCAGAATACTGCAGTATAGAGTACAGCCTATCAAAATTCAGAAACACATGTTCATATTATGACATTTTAAGGTAAAAACAGATTGTAGATATGAATTTTCAGTGGAATAAAAAAACTTCAAGATGATGACTCTAGATATATAGGAGGCTGTTCAAAGGACCCACTGTTTAACCTTTATATGTTTCCAAGGAGGCATATGGTAAGATAGTTACATGTTTGATATTTTCAATATAATAAGCAGTCTGACAGATATGAATTTATTCCTCAGCTCTGCCTTTTATTAGATGTGCAGTCTTAAATAAGTTCCTTCACTTTTGTGTGCCTCAATTTCTTCATCTATAATATGTGTAATCTTAATACCTATATCTAGAGTTGACAAAAGTAATTAAAACAATACTGTAACTCACCACAAATCAAAACAAATTTATAACTGAAACGACACCAGAAATGTCACATTTGAAGATAAAATCACCTAATCAAAAGTGACAAGCCTACCATGAAGGAACAAGGATTATACTTGATAGCAATACTAAAGAGACATCCCAGGAAACTGTCTGGCACATGCTCCATTGCCCAAACAGTCCGCGTCTCACATGTAGAAAGAATATCTCTTTTCTGGCAGGTCGCGAACCTTGGAAATTTGGGAGGACCTCTGAAAATGTGGGATTGTTGCATAGTAATAGGTATAACAAACACACTGAAGTGAATTTCTTGGTCCTTGTTCTCTAGCTTTGGATAACCTAAGTTCATAAAAATGGTAAAGGACATTTGTGAAGTAATATGGACCACTTAAAACAGTTTTGGATTCCTTTCACAATATCTGCAACAAATGTTATCAGGCCTTGGGAGTTTCATACCATGAAAAGTTCTTAACTATACAATGAGGAGGCATGTGTGTGCTGAGTAACAGTCTTAAAGTGTTTATGTAAATATATCAGAGTATGCAGAAAAAGCACACACTCTGAAAGTTCAGGTTCATAGAGAAAATTAATTTGTTACCATTATGATTGATTTACTTTGGAATTTTATTTGGAAATTCTTTCTAGATGTTGGAAACTGAATTAAAGGAATAATATAAATATAAGCACAAAACTTGCTGCTAACCATGATTCTAATAACAGTATATAAAGTAAGCTTATGTTTAATTTTTGCTATATTAAACAATTGTGAAAAAATAATTATTCAAACAGTAAGTTAACATGAAAATGAGTATTGCTTTTTGGAAGAGGAACCAAAAGGAGCGAAGGTCAAAGGAAAAAAAACAATCATCCCCAAACTAGGAAATAGGCAGACTATATATTATGCATCTTTGTTTCAACTTTAAAAAAAAATTACTGGCACTAACTTGTTTTTTCGTGCTTTGTGTCCAATCTCTGTTAACTTTGTTTCATGCTTTCCTGATGTCTCTATTATGCACTATTGCTGGAGTATGAAAACTTAATCTCAGGAAGATGTATTTTGAAAATTTTCTACTTAAATGCGTTGTTTTTTATCTTCTGACTGATAGCGTGCACCATATTTCTACAAGTTTCTTTTTGTAACAACTGGCAAGGACATTATGTATTTTAGACTTTGCGAATAGAAACTTTAATTATTACAAAAACCTACTTGTTTATGTAAGCATTCCTAGTCCTCAAATTTTTAACCATTCCATTTCAATACCTTTTCTGACCTGGCACATTCTCTTTTAACTGTTTTTTGTTGTTATCTTGCTGGTTCCCTTATTAGTGAGTTAAAAATTGACATGTTAGAGATAAATTTATCTAAAGCAAACGATGATATACAAAGCCTGTAACAATCCCTAAGTCGGAGGCCTTGACCAATATCCAACACTGGCTATAAACAAGCAGGATGACCATAAGAATTAATACTGACTGAATGTCACCCCACCTGAAGTGCAAGAGCAGGAGAAAAGAACTTAACTGGAGTTGAGTGCTCGGATACAGAGAAAGGCAAACTAGTCAGTGAGTCACTGCCAGGGCCAAAGGGGCCTGAAATATTTCTGGTCAAATGTGTGGGAACATGGTGGTGAGAGAAAATGTGCTTTCATTGCAAAGAAACTAACTCCCACAGAGAACCCTTGCTCAGATGACCCACAGGGCTACAAGTTTGAATTTGCCACATTTGGGGATTTTATGTTTCTGAGTCAATTCTAAAACCTACACAGTGCTAATGGCTAATGATAACATGAGTTAGACCCCTTAGGGTAATATTCTAGTAAGTTTTTTTAATGTAAATAAGGTTTCTGAAGACCTAACAAGTATATTATCACAGTGCACAGGTTATTAGAATAAAACAAAACAAAACAAAACAAAAAAAAACGAAAAAAAAAAAAACAGCTCTTGCCACACTCTGAGATCATGGGTTAGAGTTACAGTGTGACACAGCTCTTCTTGGGATTAACAAGCAAAGAGCAGGACCCTTTGTGATCTTTCTTGAGGACGCTAAAGCAAAGAATGTTATTCTCTTACTCTCTAGGGGACCTATAAAAGAAGGACCAGGATGGATCAGAATTATTACTGTATGTACTTTGAATTGAGGTCATTATCATTTTCTAGAAAATAATATATACAAAACAATTCACAAGGTCCACTGTTCAGTCTTTATAAATTATCAAGGAGGTATATGCCATGATGGTTACATATTTGACATTCTCAATGCGACAGGTAATCTGATAGATATGAATTTATGACCCAGCTCTGCCATTTATTAGTCATGTGCTCTTAAGTTCCTTAACTTCTTTGTGCCTTAGTTTCCTGAGTACATAAGTATAAAATGTGAGTAGTCTTAATATGTACCTCTAGAGCTGAGAGAAGTAATTAAAATAATACTGGAGTTCACTTGAAATGAAGACATTTGAGAATTTCCAGTCTGACAAAGAAGTGTAAGTAGGAAAGACTAACACTATCATATGGGAAGCCATATAAACAAAGTTACAATGATTAAAAATGTTTAGTACTAACCTAATTAGGTGTATAGCAAGAGGCTAATGAAGGCATAGCAAGAATAGGAGAAGGGAAAACTAAGCCCAAAATGAACTTCAGAGTATCTGAAGATACACATGGTCTAGTAATATATATGAATGTAGACAAGAAATCTAACATGGATTCTTTGTGCTCTGGGAAAATCTTTAGGGCACTGGTTTATGTTTAATTCCTACTAAAGCAGTGCTTTTAATTAGACACTTTTGTCTTAAAATTACTAACTGTTCTCACCTTTTGTACCCTTATATTTTCCTCCTAAAATTCCAAGGAGGCTTAACATCTTTTGAATGGGCAATATTTGAAGATACTAGATTAAGGACAGAACGGAGAAGAAAAATCAGTAAAAGAATGTCATGTCAAAGAATGGATCTTGTTGATGAGAATACAATAGAGATACGAGAATGAAGAGAAATAAAAATGGAGATCATACAGAAAAGGCCTCATTCATGGAATATATGTGAAAGAAAAAAAATTATGAGTACTATCATGACACCTATCTTTCATGGTTACAGGCCTGGTTCTGGTGAGACAGCTCCAGCATTACAGATCCTGCCAAGGAAACACAGTCCCCATTGGAAACCGAATGTGTTGCTCCATTGAGGCAGAGGTGAAGCTGGCTTATATAGAGAAGAGTGCCCATTCCCAGTCCCTGATTGGTCCACTTCTATGCAAATGAAGATGCCAAGTCCACACAATTTGACTGTTCCAAATAGCACTGTCTTGATTTGTCAGATAGAGATGCTCTGGTTGGTAAAGATGCAAATGAGGTTATAGAAGTGTAGTTTTGATTGACCAGGCAGGTCTTCAGCCCATTCATTGATTTACGAGCTTAGGAGCTTTTTTTTATGCTCAGACATCAGGAACACAGTGCAGGAGGATGGCAGCTCAGTGTAGCTTTTCCCGGAAGTACACAGAACATGAGGCCCCTGTTTAGCAATGACTCTTAGACTCTTTATAAATTTGAGCCCAATTAGCCATCAGAAGTCCTTCTTATCAAGCATGTTCATTCTTGGTGTTGATAAGACAGACATATTAATATTATCATTAATTTATTTTAAGGTGTATATGTGTCTGTACTCATGTGTGAGAGAGAGCAACACTGCTGTTACAAAAGCCCATGTTAAAAGTCATGTGCCAATTTTGTCATCAGAGCCAAAGCCCATGAGCACCCTGAAGCTACAAATATCAAAGCATACAAGTACTGTGTTACCAAGGCTTCTGGAACTCCCACTACCACTGTTAGAGCCAGAGTAAGTAGCACACTGCTGCCTGAGCTGCCAGAGTATCTGTGACTTACCACCATAGTCAGGACCTTTGTGCCTGAGAAGGAACCAAGGAGACTTCACTTCCACTGAGGAGCTCATGTTCCTCTGAGAAACCCACCTCCTGACTGCTGCTGCTGCATTTGCAGAAAGTGCGGCAAGAAAAGGAAACGGGAGGGGAGGGGAGGGGAGGGGGGGAGGGGAGAGGAAGAAAAGGAGAATGGCTTTTCTCTTTCTCCCACCTTCTAATGTCTTAACAGTGCCTCTCATTAACATAACCTAATAGATAACAATCTGGAAAGGGGATCTGGGAAAAGTAGTCTATGGGTTTCCATCATCTACAATAAGGAAGAACAGGAAAAGGAGCTGTATCCCATAGATTCAATAAGATTATAATGTCTTTACTGGCAATATTTTCTGAAAAATAATTACGTACTTTTATAGAAAATAGAAAAATATGAAAAGATATATAAGGAAGACAGTATAACACACTAGAAATATTCACTGTTAATGTTTATAGTTTCATCCTTCATAAATTTTCACACATATATATGTGAATACTGTTTCAAATTAGGATTATTTTATTCAACAACGTATATCAAAAATATTTTTCATCATTTAAAAAATAATTTTAACAAAATATTTCCTATGTCTTTAATATTATCTCATTTTTATAGCAAATATAATGCATATCTTTAAAGAAAAATTGGACAGTAGAGAATTGTATAATATAGAAGTTGATATGGTCTGATATCTCTACCATCTCCATCTCCTGCCTACCTACCCAGATATACTCTGTTAATTATTGGCATATATTTTCCAGATTTTTAACATATTGTTCAGGCACATGTATTCTGCTTTAAAATGGGTCCATGGGATACATGTCGTTCTGCATTATTTTTAACATGACATGTTTACACATCACTATATATATATATCTCATTCATTTTTTTAGCAAATACGTATTATAATATCTAATGCACAGACCATCTTACTTAATGTTTCATAACCTGTTTTACTTTAAATAGCTTTATTGAGGTATAACTGACATACAATAAAATGAACATATTTAAAATTTTACAATTAGTAAATTTTAATATAGATGCGAAATTATCACCACAATCAACATAATAAATGTATTTATCAACCCCCTTAATTTTCCCACACTCTTTTGTTATGCCCCTTCCCTACTCAGTTCCTACCCCTAGTCAACTACTGAGCTATTTTCTGTCATTATAGATTTATTTGTTTTTTTCCTAATTGGATTATTTGTTTTTGCAATTGAGTTGTATGAGATCTTTATATATTTTGGATATTAGTTCCATATCAAATATATGGTGTTTGCAGATATTTTTTCCATTCCAGGAGTTGTCTTTTCATTTTGCTGGTCATTTCTTTTGTTGTGCATGGTTTTGTTTTTTGCTGTTGTTGTTTTGAAATGCATCTGCTAATCACTTTCATTTCATTGATGTATGTAGACCATTTACACTGAGGGTAATTATTGTTATTTTGGGGCTTAAGTCTGCAGTGTTGTCATTTGTTTTCTTCCTGTTTTCTTTTTGTCTTCTTTCTCTGTTTCTCTTGTCTTACTTTCGTATGGGTTATTTGACTACTTTTGACATGTCATCTTGATTAATTTATAGTGTTTTAAAGTGTAATGGTTTCTATAGTTTTCATAGTGGTTGCTCTAGGTATTACAATATTCATAAGTACTTATGGTTTACTGATAACAACACTTCACCACTTCGAATAAAGTGACAAAACCTTACTTCCATTTAGGTCTCCTTACCCTAGTCTCTTTTTAAATATAATTGTCTTGCATGTTTCTTCTCTATATATTAAGCACTGTATCGCATGGAGCTATATTATTTCCCTCAATCATTGATGATATTAAAGAAACATATTTACCCCTTTATTATCTAAAGTTTCAAACCTTCTTCTGTTATTTCATTTTTTTCTTAAAGAACTTTCTTTAGCTATTCTTTAATGGTAGGCTTCCTATAAACACACTTCCTGTAAACCTAGAATGTCTTTTTTTCCCTCTTCGTTCATAAAGGATATTATTCCCAGATATAAAATTTGCAGCTGACAGTTCTTTTCTTTCAGTACTTGGAAAATATTGTGCTACTTCTTTCTGGCTTCCCTGGTTTCTGATAAGAAATCCACTATCATTGTGTTCTCTCTGGCTTCTTTCAATATTTTTCTTTCTTTAGTTTTCAAAAGTTTAATTATGATGTGTCTTTGTGTGAAGTTATTAGCTTTTATCATATTTGGGATTCTTTCAGAATTTAGGTTTATGTATTTCACCCTATTGGTGGTGTTTTCAGCTATTTTCTGTTTAAATATCCTTTCATTCCCACCCTTTTCTCCTTTTGGAATCCCAATGATATGGTCAGTAAGACTGCTCATTTTTTTTTTCAGTCTGTTTTCTCTCTTTTGTTCAGATTGGGCAAATTCTATTGAACTATCTGCAAATTCACTGATTCTATCCTCTATCATCTTGCCTCTACTTGAGCTCATCCAGTGAGATTTTCATTTTGATTATTGTATTTTTATTCCTAAAATTTCTATTGTTTTCTATTATATAACTTCTATTTCTTTACTTGGATTTTCTTTATATTTTTTTAAGTTTTCTTAGGTGCTTATTGAAGCATTTTTATGATGGTGACTTTAAATCCTTGTCAGATAATTTCAACATTGGATTTGTCTCCATGTTGGCATCTGTTTATTATTTATTATAATTTATTCTGTATGGGTTTTTTTCTTTTTGGTTCTTGATATATATGAGTGATTTTCAATTGTATCATGGATATTGTACATATTATATTATGAGACTTTGTATCCTGTTTAATCTTAATTTTTAGTAGGCTCTCCTCCTATTGAGTTGTAGTGCAAGGCCCAGGCAAGTGTGTATATTCAGCTTTTATTTCAACTTCACCAACACCACCCAGGAAAAAGTAGGGCAATGACTCTTACTTCCTTATTGCACACGGGTGACATGGAAATTCAGCTCCATGCTGGGCCCCACTGACACCGGAGAGGAGGACGGGATTTCCAACTAGCCCTGCTTAGCACCTCCTTTTCATTGTTCTTGCTGCTGGGTGGGTGTGAAGATTAAGCTCTCCAGCGGACATCACTGACACCAGAGGTGGAGAGAGAAAGGAATGCTTACTCCCCCTTATTTGCACTGCTTTGTTCATTGTTGTTGATGCTAGATGGAGTTGGAGATTCAGCTGATCACTTGTTAGTGTATACTGGCAGATGAATTGGAGCACTGCTTGCTTCTGCAGGGCATGAGGATGAAAGATCAGTTGACTGCTAGCCTTTTCACCACCTGGCTGAGGAATTACAGTGCTGCCTGTTTCTGCCAGGTAGGGCATGAATTAGCTTCCTGGCCAATCCCATTGATACCAGCAGGTGGAGAAATTAGAAAATGTAACTGATTCCATGGAGGAGGGTGTGTGTAGGATGGATACTTTATTTCCTGCTTGCCCCATTGGAACTGTAGGAGAGGAGTGTTGTTTATCATTGGTGTTTCACTGAAGTAGGTGGGGAGGAGTATTGTCAAAAGGTTTATATTGTTAAGCCATCCTTATCCAGATCTTGCCAGGGTAACAGGCGTTTCTTGGAGGTTTTATTTATTTATTTACGTCTGTGCTTCTTGGTCTTTCCAAATTAGAGTTGTCTGCAGAGTTGTCTGAGACATATGGGAAGCAATAAGGAAACAAAAGCACCTCACTTGTTTTATATTTTAAATCCCAAGGTCCCTAGCCAATTCATCTTCTCCTTTCCAACTTTCAGAGTTTTTGTTTTTGTTTTGTTTTTTTGCTTAGTTGCTATGTTATGTCCAAGGTTTTTTAGCTCTAAGTATAGAGGGGGATGATCACATCCTCATTAAATTTCTAAACATGTATTGCAAAAAGTGATATAAAATCAATGATTGCCTAACATTTTTGCTAACATCAAAAATAAATTTAATACCTTGACTTAAAGTATGTAAAAGAAGGCACACTGCTGGTGGTATTGTACACTGCTACAGTAATATTGAAGTAAATATCTTTCGAAGTTTAAAAACACCTTTCACACCAATCATTACTATAATGATTTTAATTTCATTAGAATAGATGTATTTACATATTATCTTTGGTTCTACTCTGTATTAAACTCATTTAAAGAGGAAAAGTTAATATATTTATATCTAATGGTTGATCCATATGCATACCTTCAATGTATTGATTTTAAAATCAGCAGTTTTATCATTTCAACTTTTTTTCATTGTGTTTTACTTTTTCCAGTTGAGGCACACTTTTCATAAATTAAAGTAAATAATATTAATTGTACAGCTCAATGTATTTTTACACATATGTAAATGCTCCATAAGTATCACACAGTTCAAGATAAAGAACACTTTTCCCATTACAGAGTTTCCTTGTGCCCTTTTTTAATCAGTAGCCATGCTTCCTGAGCTAACTGTTTTTCTGACTTATATCGACATAGATTAATTTTCTCTGATATTGAACTTCATATAAATGGAATCATTTAGCATATATCCTTTTATGTATGGTCTTTTTAAATAAACATTGTATGTTAGAGTCCTTCATGTTGAATTTGTTAGTAATTCATCTTTTTTATGGCTGCATAGTATTCCATTATATGAGTTTAACACATACTTCAGGAGGATTTCGGAACTGACCTCATCAAGATGGTGAAATATGTTATCCCTGACTTTAGTCTCCTTCACAAAAAGATTAGCTAGGAACTATCCATAGACAAGACACCATTGTGAAAATCTCAGAACCCAGGGGTGAGACTGAAGCATACCCCTGGACGGCAGAAACCAAGAAAGACCATATTAGATGGGTCAGAAGAGCAGCTTCACTTTGACTACATTGCTCCTCCCTGAAGCCAGCACAGTGGCACACTGACAGGGTCCCCTTGGGCTTACAGTTTCTTCAGTGGAAAAAAGAAAACCCAAGATGGACATCCAGTTCCCCCATCTTTGTGGGATACTTCCTAAGAAGCCCACTCAGATCTCACCTCATGGGATTCACTGAGGGAATCTTCAGAGTTCGACCACTGGAGATCAGATAGAGATAGAGAAGGGATGCAGGACTTATTGCAACCAACTCTCAGGTCTTGGTGGGCCATATTTCTACTTGCAGTGGTGCCTGAACAGAGAGCTCAACCAGCAGCTCTGTCCATCTCCAAAGTCAAGGCTGTAGGTAGGCTCTTCTTACCAGGAAGCTTGATTGACAGTTCTGCCCAATCTGGATCCCCAACTAGCAGCAAATACCAGTTGTGGAACTTGTTCTAAGGCCCTGTGTTAGCAGGGGAGCAAATTTACAGCCCTGCTCATCTTCTAAGCACAATTTCCAGTTCCACCACTTTGGGAAGCATGGTCACAGATGCCCAGAAGTTGTGGAACACATTCTAAGGCCTGCCCAGAAGGAGAAAAATAATGTACTCTCACCCAGTTGCAGAGCATAGCCTCCAAGTCCCACCCCTCCAGGAAGTGTGGCCACAGACACCTGGAAAGTACAGATCACATTCGATGGCCCACCTTGGCAGGAAGCCAAGCCAAGAACCTTGCCAAACTGTTGAGTATATCATCTGGCCCTTCATAACCAGGGAACTTGAACAGTGACCCTGAGCAGCCTTGGAGCCCAACCTATATAACATCGAACCATGGAGCCCAGCCTACAGTCTCACACAGAAGCAGACTAGCCCTGCCTGATTACTGAACACAGCCTATGGCCTCACCCAGGCAAGGAGCTCAGCCAGTGACTCTACCCAATAGGGAAATACAGCTTGCACCCCACCTGACCAGAGTGCCAGGACAGTAACCCAGCCCCATTGTGGAACATGGTCTCCAGCCCCACCAAACCACAGGGTACAGCTGGCAGTCCCACTGAACCAAAGAGCTTGGCTAATGATTTTGAATAACAGTAAAGCACAGCCAAAAGCCCACCCAACTACAAAGCCCAGACTGTGGACTCGCCAAACTTGGGAGCATAGCCTGTGGTTCCCTGCTACATCTGAGAGCACAGCCTGAGGTCCCAACCAATAGTAAAGCTTAGCCTGTATCCATGCTTGAATGTGGAGGTTAGTCAGTGGCACCATCTAGTTGGTTGGGGAGCAGAGCTGGAGGCCCCATTCAATTGCAGGTGATTACAGACTTACTAGTGGCCACACCTGGCTGTAGAACACAACCAGCAGCCCTGCCCAACCAGGGAGCTCACCTTGAAAACCTACTTGAAAAAGGAGCCCAGCCAACAAGCATACCGAACCCCTTGATCCCAGGCAGTGCCTCCCCCCACACACAGAGCATGGTCAGTGGCCTCACCCAACTAAAAAAAAAAAAAACTGATGGCAAGCCTGCCTGCCCTTGAATGATACCAGTTCATTTGTATAGTACTGCAAGCTGAGCTGACTGATGAAGTTCTTTCCCTGCCAAAGTGAACCTGTAAAGTCTGGAAGAGGATGAGCAGATGTGTAGATACTAATGCAAGGATACAAGAATCATGAAGAACTGGATGAAAATGACACCATTAAAGGACGCTGATAAAGCTACAATAAATAATCCTAAGGAAATGGAGAACTATGAACTATCTGACAAAGAATTCAAAATAATTGTCTTAAAGTAGTCAGCAAACTACAGGAATAGACAAGTGAAGAAATAAGGAACAAAAGATCTATAAAACAGTCAGAAAACAATTTGAAAAATGGCAACAGCATGTCTTTGCCTATCAGTAATTACTTTAAATGTAAGTAGATTAACTTATCCAATAAAAAGACATAGTATGGCTTAAGGGATTGAAGAAAAGAAAAACAAGATTCAACAACACACTGTCTGTAATAGACTTACTTTAGCTTTAAGGACACACTAAGTCTAAGAGTGAAGGGATTGTAAAAGTTACTATGAGAAAATAGTAACCAAAAGAAAGCAGAGACAGCTATATTTATATCAGATAAAATAGATTTTAAGCTAAAAATGGTCACAAGATACAAAAAAAGGTCATTTATAATCATAAAGGGGTCAATTCATCAAGAAGAGATAACAGAGTTCTGGTCAAGATAGTACAGTAGGTAAATGCTGTGCTTGCGTCCTCTCACAACCAGATTAAAATTACAACTACAGAATAGCCATCATTGGGAATCACCTGAAATCTAGGTGAACAGAAGTCCTACAACTAGGGACACAAGAAGAGGTCAGACTTCAAGACTGGTAGGAGGGGTGGAGACACCAAACAGGCTGATCTCATTCCTGCGTGCGGCAGTTGAGAATTGGGAGAAATATCTTGGCATCAGAGGTCCCCCCGGAGGAGCTAGGGATCCTGGCCCCACATCAGGCTCTCCAGCCCAGGGTTCCAGTGCTGGAAAGAGAATTCTCCACAACTTCTGGCTTTGAAAATCAGTAGAGATTGTGGCTGAGTGAGACGGGGGCTTGTGAGAGTCACAGACTTTCTTCTTAAGAGGTCCATGCATGGACTTACTCGGTGATGAACTCATTTGCTCTGAGCTCCAGCTCTGGGCCAGCAGCTCGAAAGGTACCAGTGACATATGGGGAGGAATTGAGTTGTCTGGCTTCAGGGCAAGGACTGGAGAGGCAGCATTCTCCCAGAAAAAGTGCTGGCAGAGGGCATTGTTCTTTTATTGATCCTCCCCAACATGGCTTGTAGACTCAAGCAGGCACCACATCTGAGTCTCAATCATCTGGCTAACATTGGTCACCTCCACCTGGTGATTCCCCAAGATCCTGCCTTTCTCAACGTGCAGGACCACCCAAGTTGCTTCCAGTGGCTTTTCCACACCAATGGCTTGTCTTAGCTCATGCTGAGAACTTTCCTAAAATCTCTCAAAGGTTCACAAAATCTAAACAAGCAGCATCTGGCCTCACATGCCCCAGACCTCTTGCTGAGCAACCCCAAGCTCAGCACTAGTGGCAGACAGCCTCAGTTTGTGACTTGGCCTCTTGAAGTTCCTCCAAGCCCAGTGTGGGTGATGGTCATCTTCAGATTGCTTGGTGGCATATGCCAGGTGGCCCTGGGCATAGTATAGGCTACAGCTGAACTTTGCCTGTAGCAGTGTCCATCCCAGGAGTCTCCAGGCTGCATAACTGGCTGCCAGCTTCCATCTGAGCCAGAGCACCACCTTGGGTCACATCTGAGGATGACACAACCAAAGGGCAGATTGGTTGTGTCATCCTCAGATGCCCTGCTAACGGGAATCCTTCTCCATAGAGTCAACCCCTGCACAACAGCTCTTCCATTGGTCATGGTCAGTCCTCACAACCAATCAGCCTAAGGGTCAATCCTTGCCATTGACAAGCAAACAGTAACCAGGGCTCGACTACAGCAGAGGGGAGCATACAACACATACAAGAGAATACCTGGAGCACCCAGCTCAGGTGACCAGGGAAGACCATGCCACTGGGACCCACAGCACCCTTATTACATAAGGCTACTCTACTGAGACTGGGAGACATAGCCGCCCTACCTAATACATAGAAAAACACACACACACACACACACACACACACACACACACACAAGTAGGCAGCCAAAATGAGGAGACAAAGAAACACATCTCAAATGAAATAACAGAACAAAGCTCCAGGCAAAGAACTAAACAAAATGGAGACAAGCAATCTACAGAGTTCAAAATACTGGTTATAAAAGATGCTCAATGAACTAAGGGGAAGAATAGAGGAACTCAAAGAGAATTTTAACAAAGAAATAGAAAACATAAAACTAGAGATAGGAAACATAAAAAAGAACCAATCAGATGTGAAGAATATAGTAACTGAAATGAAGAATACCTTAGGAGGAATCAACAACAAATTAGACGAAGCAGAGGATCACATCAACAATTTAGAAGATAAGGTAGCAGAAAACACTCAATCAGAACAACAAGAAAAAAGAATCCAAAAAAAATGAGGATAGTTTAAGGGGCCTCGGGGACAACATCAAGTGTACCAACATTCACATCATAGGGACGGATATCAGAATGAGGAGAGAGCAAGGAATTGAAAACATATTTGAAGAAATAATGATGGAAAACTTTCCCAACCTGATGAAGGAAATAGACATACCAGCCCAGGAAGCTCCCAGAGCTCCAAACAAGGTGAACTTGAAATGTCTACATCAAGGCACATAATCATTGAAATTCCAAAGTTTAAAGACAAAGAGAGAATCTTAAAAATAGTAAGAGAAAAGCAGTTAGTTATCTACAAGGGAGGTCTCATAAGACTGTCAGCAGAAACTTTGCAGGCTAGAAGGGATTAATATGAAATAGAAAAGAAAGAATGAAAAGAAAGGATCTATAACCAAGATTACTCTATGCAGCAAAACTATTATTTAGAATCAAAGGACAGATAAAGGACTTCCCAGACAAAATAAAGATGTTCATTACCACCAAGCCATTATTATAGAAAATGT
>NW_011889200.1:892310-984090 GCF_000151845.1 Pteropus vampyrus | reverse complement strand
AACGATTACTTTAAATATAAATGGATTAACTGCTCCAATCAAAAGGTAGGGTGGCTGAATGGATAAGAAAGCAAGATCCTTACATATGCTGCTTACAAGAGACTCACTTCAGGTTGAAAGACACACACAAACTGAAAGTAAAGGAATGAAAATGATGTTGCATTGAAATGGAAACAAACAAACAAACAAATGCTGGAGTAGCAATACTTGTACAAGACAAAATAGACTTTAAAACAAAGGCTATAACAAGAGACAAAGAAGGATCCAGTAATCCCACTTCTGGATATTTATCCAAACAAACTCAAAACACCACTTTGAAGGGACATGTGAATCCATATGTTCATTGCAGCGTTATTTATGGTAACCAAAATATGGAGGCCACCTGAGTGTCCTTCAATGGATGAATGGGTAAAGTAGAGGTGGCATACATACACACACACACACACACACATACACACACACACACACACACACGTACACAATGGAATATTATTCAGCCAAAAAAGGAATGAAATCTTGCCATCTGCAACAACATGAGTATACTTAGAGGGTATTCTGCTGAGTGGAGTAAGTCAGACAGAGAAAGACAAAAGCCATATGTGAAAACTAGAGAACTGGATAAAGAGACAACAATAGTAACAACCTATAGATCAGAGAACATTTTGATGGTTGTCAGATTGGAGAGTAGGTGGTGGGTTAAGGGGAGAGGGAATCAAGAGGTACAAATTGGTAGTTACAAAATGGTCATGTGGATATAGAGTGTAGCATGGAGAATGTAGTCAGTAGTATTGTAATAACTATGTATGGTGTCATATGGGTACTGGATTTATCAGGGTGATCACTTCATGAGTTATATAAATGTCTAATCACTGTGTTGTACACTTGAAATTAATGTAATATTGTATGTAAACTATAATTTAAAAAAATAAAAATATAAAAATTAAAAAATAAGATATAACAATTGTAAATATTTATTTACCAAACACCCAGGGCGCCTAAATATATAAAGCAAACACTAACAGACGTAAATGGAGAAACAAATAGCAACACAATAATAGTTGGGGACTTTAATACCATACTATTAACAATAGATAGATCATCCAGAGACTCAATAAAGAAATAGCAGGTTTGAACAACATTGTAGACCATATGCACCTAACAGACATGTACAGAAAAAAAAAAAAAAAATCCATCCACCATCAACAGAAAACACATTCTTCTCAAGCACGCATAGAACATTTTCTAAGAGAGGCATATGTTAGACTACAAAACAAGTCTCAATAAATTCAAGCTGATAGAATTTATTTCGAGTATCTTTCTTGACTACAGTGGTATAAACAAGACATTAATAACAGAGGGAAATCTGAAAAATTCACAAACATGCAGATATTAAGCAACACACTCATGAACAAATAATGTATAAACAAAAAAAGTAAAAAGTAGAATTAAAAAAACATATATTGAGAAAAACAAAAGTGGAAAGACAACATTCCAAATCTTATAGGATGCAGCAAAATCAATTGTAAGAAGAAAGTTATAAACACACATTAGAAAAAAAGAACTTAAATAAACAACCTACCAAGACTAAGTCATAAAGTAATAGAAAATCTGAACAGACTAATAACAAGTAAGGAGTTGGAATCAATAATAGAAAATCTCCCAACACAGAAAACCCAGGACCGAATGGTTTCACTGGTGAATGTATCAAGCACTTAAAAAATTAAAATTTTCGCAGAGTTGGGGAGGAAATGCAGCTTTCATTGAAAACTGACAGCAAGAGGGGGGGACATAGAGTCTAGTAGCTCCATCTCACACTGCCCCGTTTAGTCTTACTGATTCCAGATGAGTTTGGAGGATGAATATCCCACTGGGCTCCACTGACAATGGTGTATGGATTAACCAGTGTCTAATAGCTCTGTTTCTTATCACCTCTTTCAGTCTTATTGCTGCCATGTGTATGTAGTGGTTAATCATTTCATTGAGCTCCATGAAAACTGGTGTGTGTTTTCTCAGGGTGGGGGGAAGGTTGTGATTGAAGCAGTGTGATTGACTCTCTCAAAGACTGAATCTCAGCTTTGTATCACCTGCCTGAATTAAGGTCCTCTGCCTTAACAGATGTGATAGCCTTGATGCAAAGGATGAAGGGATGTGTGATTTCAGTCTCAGGATGACAGAAGATACAGAATGAATGAAAGGAATATTGAAAGTGAAAATAGTTGGGAATTTCTGAAAATGTCAAAAGGCATCAAAACATATGTTTAAGAAATGCTACAAACACCAAAGCAGATAGAAAAAACATCACGCCTAAATACATTATGGTGAAATTACCAAAAATAAAATGAAGAGGAATTGCGGAAACATGGCGGAATGAGAGCTATCCCTAGATCTCTCCCCTTGAAACAACAATAAGCTGAATATCTAAAACTCAACAAAAAATACCCAACCTGCACATGAGCACGTCTGAGTGCGGGATTTGCACATAAGAGCTACCATAGGTCAGAACCCCGGGTGTTGGGTCGCGGACTGGGAGAAATAAAGAAGCTGCATCTTGCAGCTTTAGCTCCCTGTAGGAGGAGGGGGAAGGGAGAAGAAGCAACAAGTTCTTTGAACAGCCCTGCCTGGAAGAGTTGTGAGTTAGACACAGTTGGTGGCAGGGCCCAATCATCAGGGCGGAAAGCAGAAAAGCGGGATGGCAGAGAAACAACAGATGATTTTTACCATCCACGGTTGCAAAATAGAAGCTGAGCCACAGCCCCCACCCCCAACCCAGGGGTCCCCTCCTTCCATACTCTCTGAGACCTAACAGCATGGAACCACAGGGAAATATGAGCAAAAGCTACTGAAACTGTTGCAAACATTGACAGGGACTAAACTGGGGGTAGCGAGTGTGATTAAACATCTACAAAAAAAAAAACATTATTAAAGGATCATACATAAAGCATGGATCCAAGAGGCTTGGAGGCCACCTACGAAAAACCAAAAGAAAAGCGCTTTCTTTAAACAGGCTAAGGAGAGACCTTTATGTAATAAATCTTCCTTCCGGAAAAAAAAAAAAAAGCAGAATAGACTTCCGTTAATGCTCAGGCAGAGAAATAGTCCATTAAACACCATGAAAAACCAAGGTGACAAGGCATCTCAGGAAGAAAGAAGAAAATCTCTGGAAAATAAGGTTACAGACATAGAAATATGTGACTTAAATGACAGAGAATTCAAGATGGTACTTCTGAAAAACCTCAGTGAGTTCTGAAATGAGTCATATCGACAATTTCAAGAAATGAAAAACAACTAGATGAGCAGAACAAGTTCTTTAGCAAGAAGATTGAAATCCTCAAAAAGAACAGAATAGATTTTCTGGACATAAAAAAACACACTGCAAAAGTTTAAAAATGAAATAACAAGCTTGGGAAATAGAGTCAACCAAAAGGAAGAAACGATCAGTGATATCAAAGACAGAAATCTAGAAATAAATCAGGAGGAAGAAGAGAGAAACTGAAGGATGAAAAATAGCGAAAGAGGAACTAGCTGATACCATCAGGAAAGGAAACAAGAATAATGGGCACTATTGAAGGCGAGGAAAAAGAACTGGGACTAAAAAGCACTTTCAGACAAATAGGTGATGAGAATTTCCCAAATCTAAGGAATGAGCTGGAGCTTGGAATTCAAGAAGTCAACAGAACACCCAATTATCTCAACCCAAAAAGGCCTTCTCCAAGAAACATTGTATTAAAATTATCAAAAATCAGTGACAAAGAGAATTATCAGGGCAGCCAGGAGGAGAAGACAATAACTTATCAAGGAAAACCCATTAGATTTTTGTTGGACTTCTCAGTACAAACCTTACAAGCCAGAAAGAGTGGAATCAAATATTCAAACTAAGTGAAAGGAACTACCAGCTGAGAATAATGTATCCAGTAAAGCTCTCCTTTAGATATGAAGGAGAAATAAAGACTTTTTCAGACATACAAAAATTAAGGGAATTCTCCACTACGAGGCATGCACTACAGGAAATACTGAAAGAGGTCAGCTCACCTAAAAATAAATGACAAAAAAATACATAATTAGGAGTAAGGTGACTATCAGGCAAATAGATGGAGAGGGGTGCAACTCTTACGAAAAACAGGGCATTCAAAGCTTAAAAAATAAGAAGAGAATAGTTATAACAAGATAGTAATGAATGATCAGCATATAAAGGGACAAATTTGAGATAACAATGACTGAAAAGGGGAGGATTCAAAGATCCATATTTGCAAAGGAGAATGGAGATAAGGCAAGCGTAGAAGAAAATGAAATATATATATAAAATTATATATATATATACACACACATATATATATAAACTATATATAGTTATATATATTTATATAGTTATATGTTTAGTTTTATATATATATATGTTTTATATATATATATATAAAACTATCTTTTATATATTCATAATGGTAACCACACATCAAAGGTTCAGCAGTGAAGTTTATAATACAAAACAGGAAGAACCAGAGGGAAAATCCACAAAAGCCAACCAAAATAAGGAAAACAGAAACACAAGGACAAGGAAGCAATGGAAACACTGAGGTACTAGATAGCAAATGATAAAATGGCTATAAGAAGACCTCATATTTCAATAATTGCCCTAAATGTAAATGGACTGAACTCACCAATAAAAAGGCAGAGTTGCAGATTGGATCAAAAAACAAAACCCAACCATATGCTGCCTCCAGGAGACACATCTCAGCTCCAAAGACAAATACAGACTCAAAGTGAAAGAGTGGAAAATGGCATTCAGAGAAAAGCAGGAATAGTGGTACTAATATCAGATGAAATGGATTTCAAAATAAAAAAGGTTCAGAAAGATACTGAGGGACACTTCATAATGATATAGGGAATCATGCACCAAGAAGACAGAACACTTATTAATATCTATGCTCCCAATCAGGGAGCCCCAAAATATGTAAAGCAATTACTAACAGAACTGAAAGGAGAAACAGACCATAACACAATCGTAGTAGGGGACCTAAATACCCCATTATCGAATATGGACAGATCATTCAAATAGAAAATCAATAAGGAAATAACATCCCTAAATGACACATTAGACCAACGGGACATAATTGACATTTACAAAGCCTTTCATACCAAAAGAGCTGCTTATATTCTTCTCTAGCACAATGGAACAGTCTCAAGGATTAACCACATACTGGGACACAGAGATAGCCTTAACAAATATAAGATGGTTGAAATCATACCAACCATATTCTCTGATCATAATGTTTTGAAACTAGAGATCAACTGCCAAAGAAAGCAGAAAGGCCACAAATACAGGGATATTAAACAACATGCTACTGAATTATAACTGAGTCAGAGAAGAAATAAAAAGAGAGATCAAGAGATACATAGAAGTAAATGATAATGATAGTACAACATATCAAAAGTTTGGAACACTGCAAAAGTGGTCATAAGAGGAAAGTTCATATCATGACAGGCCTACCTCCAAAAACAAGAATGAGCCAAAGTAAACAACCTAACGCTTCATCTTTAAAAACTAGAAAAAGCAGAACAAATGAAGCCTAAAGTCAGAAGAAGGAAAGAAATCAATCAAAATTAAGGCAGATTTAAATGAAATTGGAGACCAAAAAAAAAAAAAAAAAGAAAAGAAAAAATAAATGCAACAAAGAGCTGGTTCTTTGAGAAGGTTAATAAAATTGACAATCCCCTGGCTAGACTCACGAAAGAAAAAATAGAAAGGACACAGATAAACAATATCAGGGATGAAAGAGGGTAAATTACGACTGACATTGCAGAAATACAAAGAATAATGCAAGAATACTATGAAAAAGTATATAACACCAAATTTAATAACTTTGAAGAAATGGACCAGTACTTAAAAAATACGATCTTCCTAGACTGAATCAAGAAGAACAGGAAAACCTAAATAAATCGATTGGCAGTATGGAAAGTGAAATAATCATTAAAAGTCTACCAAAAAGTAGAAGTCCAGGACCAGATGGCTTCAGTGAATTATACCAAGCATCAATGAAGTTTTAATACCTATTCTCCTCAAAATTTTCCAAAAAAATCAAAGAGGAGGCAATATTTCTCAACTCATTTTATGAGGCCAATATTACTCTGATATCAAAACCTGGTAAAGATGACACAAAAAAAGAAAATTATAGACCAATATCTCTCATGAACACACATCCAAAAATCTTAAATCAGATACTAGAGAACCGAATACGGCAACATATTAAAAAGATTATAAGCCATGATCAAATGGGCTTCATCCCAAAGGCATGAGATGGTTCAACATACACAAATCGATTTATGTCATACACCACATATACAATTAAAAAATAAGAATTATATGATCATATCCTTAGATGCTGAAAAAGCGTTCAACAAGATACAGCATCCATTCATGATCGAAACAGTTAACAAAATTGTTATAGAAGGAAAGTGTCTTAACATAATAAAGGTCATCTATGAAAAGCCCTCAGCCCACATTATACTTAATGATAAAAAACTAAAAACCTTCCCTCTAAGATCAGGAACAAGGCAAGGCTATCAACTATCACTACCATCATTCAATATAACAGTGGAGGTCCTAGAGAGCCCATCAGGCAAGAGAAAGATAAAAAAGGTGTCCAAATAGGAAACGAAGAAATCAAACTGTCACTATTTGCAGATGACAAGATTCTCTATATAGAAAATTCTAGACTCCACAAGAACACTATTAGAAACAATGAGCAAATACAGTAAAGTTTCTGAATACAACATCAATGTTCAAAAATCCATAGCATTCCTATACTCTAATAATGAAGTGTCAGAAAAAGAAGTGGAAAAAATAATTTCTTTTTCAATTGCAACAACAACAAAAAGTACCTAGTAATAAATTTAACAAAACATGTGAAGAACCTATATAATGAAAACTACAAGACCTTATTAAAAGAAATTGAAGAAGATACAAAGAAATAGAAGGACATTGCATGTTTTTGGATTGGAAGAATCAACATAGTTGAAATGACCATATTACCTAAAGCATTACACAGATTTAATGCAATCCTCATCAAAATCCCATCGGCATTTTTTAAAGAAACAGAACAAAAAATCATCAGATTTGTATGGAAGCGCATAAGACTCCGAATTGTCAAAGCCATTCTGAGAAAAAAGAATGAGGTTGGAGGCATCACTCTGCCCTACTTCAAATTATACGACAAAGTGACAGTAATCAAAATGGCATGGTATTGCAGCAAAACATATACGGACCAGTGGAACAAAATCGAGAGTCCAGAAGTAAACCGATATTTATATGGGCAAATAATTTTCAGCCAAAAAAAAAAAATGTATATATATATATATATATATACACAGTGGAGAAAGGAAATCCTTGTCAATAAATAGTGCTTGGAAAACTGGAAAGCCATCTGCAAAAGATTGAAACAAGACTGTTGTCTATTACAACAATCCAAAAGTAACTCAAAATGGAATAAGGACCTGAATATAAGACCTGAAACAATAAAATGCATAGAAGATAACATAGGAACTAAACTCAAGGACCTTGGACTTAAAGAGGATTTTATGAATTTGACTTTAAAGGCAAGGGAAAGAAAAGCAAAAAAAAATATATGGGGTTACATCAAACTAAAAAGCTTCTGCTCATCAAAAGGAACTGTCATCAAGGTAAAGAGACAACCATCCAAATGGGAAAGTTTATTTGCAAGCAATGCCTCCAATAAGGGCCTAATATCCAAAATACACAAAAACCTGATACAACTCAATAACAGCAAAAAAACAAACGATCCAAACAAAAAATGGTCAGAAGACCTGAACAGACACTTCTCCCTAGAGGACATAAAAATGGCCAACAAACATATGAAAAGATGCTCAATGTTGCTAGCTATTAGGGAAATGCAAATCAAAACCACAGTGAGATACCATGTCACACCTGTTAGAATAGCTATAAACAGCAGGACAAGTTATAACACATGCTGAGGAGGTTGCCGAGAAAAAGGAACTCTCATACACTGCTGGTGGGACTGCAAGTTGGTACAGCCACTATGGAAAACAGTGTGGAGATTCCTCAGAAAACTAAGAATTGATCTACCATTTGATCCAGCAATCCCTCTACTGTGTATTTACCCCCAAAGACTTGAAAACCCATATATGAAAAGATATTTGCACACCAATGTTCATAGCAGCATTATCCATGATGGCCAGGACATGGAAGCAACCAAAGTGTCCTACGATAGATGATTGGCTAAAAAAGCTATGATACATATATACAATGAAATATTACTCTGCCTTAAGAAAAGATGAAATACTGCCATTTGCAACAACATGGATGGACCTCAAGATAATCATGCTCAGCTAAATGAGCCAGACAGAAAAAGTAGAAAACCACATGGTATCACTTATATGTGGGCTATAAACCTAACAGCAACAAGTGAACAGGGCAAACAAACAGAGATCATTGACGTGGTCAATAGACTGGTGGATACCAGAGGGGTAGGGAGTAGTGGGAGTGAGGAGGTAGATGGGGAAAAATTTTTAAAAATTAAAATTAAAAAGTAATAGTAAAAAAGAAAAAAAAAAGAAAAAGATTATCACATTAAAAAAAAAAAAGAAAGAAAAGTTAAAAAGTCCAACAGTGTTCTGACCTCCTTTGTTCCATTTAAGAATCTTTAGCTCTTGTTAAGCACTTTGTGTTTCTCTTACTGAGTCTTGACTTGTCCCTATCAGAGCCCTGTTCATTTTATTTTCTGCTGGACTTTAAGCATCCTGAGGGCAAAGCTTGTATCTTATTCTTTTCCACTTTGTCAGCCTGTAAGGCAGTAGTACATGCTTAACATAATATTGTTGCATTGATAATACTATCAAACCCTCCTGCATCACAGTATTTCTTTGAAATCATCTACTAATAAACTTTTAATTAATTAACTAACCAATAATCTAATTAATAATCAATTTTAAAATATTGACTTTTAGATTTACTATTGAACTAAGGACTGCTCTCGTGAAGCCCACAGGCAATGAAGGATGTCAAATAAGCGATGCCAAGACAACTGCTGTAGTGATATGAGAGCACATAGGAACTGAACCTAACTAGGCAAACAATGTCAGAACGTGAAGTTGGTATTTGATCTGAGTTCTAAAGAATGAGTAGTAATCATTTAGTCATGTGAACCAAGAAAGGTTAGCAGGGGATGCAGCATGAGTAAATGCATGAAAATAAGAGAGAGCACAGGCGTTTCAGGAAAAGGTGTGTCATTCAAAATGACCGGAAAGTAGAACATGGAATGGAGAGCTGAGGCCACAAATGTAGTCAGGGCCGAGATAATGTAGCACATAATATGACGGTTTGAGGGGATTAAACTTTATTATGTATGTTTTAACCTTTGGCATTTTAATTATGATGTGTTTTAGTGTGGGCCTCTTTGGTTTCATCTGGTTTGGGACTCTGTGCTTCCTGGGCTTGTATGTCTATTTCCTTCACCATCTTAGGGAAATTTTAAGTCGTTATTTTCAAATGGGTTCTCAATACCTTGCTCTCTCTCTTCTCTTTCCGATACCCATATGATGTGAATGTTGTCGTGCTTGATGTTATCCCGGAGGTCCTTTAAACTTTTCTCAGTTTTTTTTTTTCTTTTTTCTTGTTGCTGTTCTGATCAGGCGTTTTCTGTTACCTCACCTTCCAGATCTCTGATTTGATTCTCTGCTTCATCTAATCTAGTGTTGTTTCCTTCTCGTATATTCTTCAATTCAGTTATTGTAGTCTTTATTCTGTATGATTCTTGTCTATGGTTTCTATGTCCTATTTTAGACTTACTATCCCTTTCTTAAAGTTCTCACTGAGATCATCTATTCTTCCCTTAAGTTCACTAAGCATCCTTATAACCAGTGTTTTGAACTCTGTATCTGGTAGGTTTCTTGCCTCCATTTCAATTAGTTCTTTTTTTCCGGAATTTTCTCCTGTTCTTTCATTTGGGATATTTTTCTTTGTTTTCTCATGTTGGCTGCCTCTCCGTGTTTGCCTCTATGTACTAGGTAGATCTATGTTTCCTAGTCTTGGCCAGTGGCCTATTATAGGAGGTGCCCTATGTGGCCAAGTGGTGCAGTCAACCTGATTACCTGTGCTGGGTGCTACAAGAGTGTCTTTTGTGTGGGCTGTGTGTACCCTACTGTTGAAGTTTAGTCTTGATTGCTGTATCACATCAGTGAGTGGGATTGACTCTCAGGCTGAGTGGCTTTGAGGACTGGCCATGACCACAGTGTATGAACTGCTGTGTGTGGAATTGGATTCACTCAATCTTGCTCATGTGCCTGCAGAGACCACTCTTTTGGTGTGCCACTTATAGTGTCAATCAGGTGATGCTCTGTTGTAGTCTGATGCTAGTCCCCTGGTGTGTTAGTTTTGGGGCCCTTTGGAAGGGGCTCCCGTGCAGGCCAAGGTCAGTCACTGTCCACAACCTGCCAGAGCTACAAAGCAATCGTGGTTGATCACTACCTGTGCTAGACCCAGAGTCACATAGGAGAAGCTATGTGGTGAACTGAGTCCACTGCCACTAGTACTGGGCCTGAGACAGCTCAGCAAAAGTCCCAGGGTGCCCCAAGGCTTGAGGCTGCCTGTCAGAGGCCCATAAGGTTCATAAGTTGAAATTTTGGGTGGTACATGAATTGAGTGAGGCAGGGAGTCACCAGGGCTGGGTAAGTTTTGTTCCCCAGGTTAGTGTAGATTCATATTTGATGCCAGTGCTGAGCCTGTGGCCACTCGCAAAAGTCTCAGATCACACTGAGACTAACCTCTGCCAGCCTTGGGCACACCAACCTTTGAGATTTGTTTAAGAAATATTGCAGCTCGGACTGGGGCTAGTTGCCCAATACCAAAAGTGACTCTGGATGTGCGCAAGCCAGAGCAGTTGATTGCTGCTGAAGGAGCCTCCCGCCGAGAGCCTGGGGAGGGACTGGTTGCCTAGCCACAAAATGCCTACCGCAATGCAATAATTTGTTGGGACAGGGTTTAAGGGATTCACTAAGATGGGGCGAGCAGATTTCACTAGGCCAAAGCAGATTCAAATTTGGTCTTGTGTGGGGGGATGGTGCTCAACACAAGCAAGATGATGCCCATCTGTAGGCTGCACCAGAGTAGGGCTTAACAAAGAGACATTGATAGTTGCCCCTCCAGCTGTCACTCTGAAGCCACACAACTCAGTCTTTCCCTATATGTCTCTGGCACCTCTGGAGCTGCTATTCCTCTGTATGAGCCCAGGGTGAGTGCCTGGGAGCCAGTGAGTCTGTGTGGGGGCCCTTTAAGGGGACTTGTGTGTTTCTAGCTGCTTGCTGTTTCACTCAGATGGTCAGAATCTCCACTGATTTTCATAGCTAGATTTTGTGGGGACTTATTTTCCAGGCACTGGAACCTTGAGCTGGGGAGTCTCAGCTTGGGGCTGGGACCCCTTGTTCCACTAGGGGGACCTCCATGGCCGAGATATCATTACTGATGCTTAACCACCACATGCGGGTGAGATCAGCCCATTTCATGTCTCTGCCCCTCCTACCAGTCTCTTCGTATCCTTAGTTAAATAAACTCTGTTCAGCTAATCTTCAGATGGTTTTACAGGTTGATTGTCTTATAATTATTTTTAATTTTAGTATGGTCATGGTCATGGGAGGAGGCAAGCACAGCATTTTCCTGCTCCATCATCTTGACTGGACTCTGATCATCCCTCTATAATGGGAGTGTTCATAGTAATTTTCCTGTGCTTGTGTCAAATTTAATGATAGGAAGAGAGGAAGCAAGTACTTATCTCATTGGTTTACATGTCTTCAGATTGAGAAGAATGACATTCAAAGACGTGAACCTGAAGAACAATACCTGAAGAGCCTCATGTGCACTGAGACCTGATTGAGATGATAAGATTCTGGTCTTGAGTAGAATCCTTAATGGTATGAGATATTAGAGGACTTTTGGGGAGATAAGTATAATTTACTTATAAATAATATAATAATTATTATTCATATATAATATAAATAATTATTTATATATAATATAAATATTATATTAATAGTCAAGTCAGATAATATGAAAATTGCAAGAGGGAAGACTGTAGAAAATTGTATTGTCCAAAGATATCTACTTTATCTTCCATCTTAATGCTGTTCAAAAACATTGCTGTACCTCATTGAGAAGTGGAGTCTCTGTCCCTTCCCCTTCTAACTGGGCAGATTTGGGGGAATGTTAGGTGAAAGTGACACTATTTAACTTCTGCGGATAGACCATAAAAGTCAATGCAATATCTATATGGCTTTCTTGATCACTTGGTTTTGAATTCCTGAGCTACCATGCAATAAGTCTAAGTATCCTGAGGCCACCATGCTCTAAGGAAACCAAACTATGTAGAGTTGACATGCATGCATATGTTCTGTTGGGCTATCCTAGCATTTGAGTCTTTTCAATCCAGGCACCGTATGTGTGAGTGAATGTGCCTTTATATTATTTCATTGTCTAACATATGAATGACTCCTGAATTTTAAGTCTGTCCAGCTCAAGCCCCAGATATAATAGAGCAGAGATAGGTTTTTTCTGCTGTGCCATTTCAGAATTCTTGACCCACAAAATCTGATAGCATTATAAAATTATTTTATAACACTATATTCAGGATGATTTGTTACACACAATAATAACCAGAACAGTAATTGGTATCAGAACTAGTTTCAGAGAAACTGCTTTAAGAATTAGTCTTGATTATTGGAAATTGGTTGTCTGTTCTGCTTATATTTAGACATTAATGACTTTTTCCATTGGCAGAGTACAGTGATAGTTCATAGCGTACAGCAGCAAAACAGTTCCTTATATTATCATCTGTAGGTACCTAAAAGCAAATGCATATATATGGCAAGACTTTGGGTGGCCACAAAACACTTGCAACCATAAAACACTTTAGTAAAAATAAAGATTACAATGGGGTTGGCTGTTTGCTTCTACATGTTCCAGAGAACTTGAGAGGGAAAATGAGTTCAGGGCTTTAAATTCCCCAGAAGGTAGGGAACCAAACCACTAAAAGTAATAGTTATGTCTTATAGTCTTGAGGCTGAGATTTCTGTAAAGCAAAACTAATGTATAATCTTGTGGGTGACTGAAGTACAATGCAGATTTATTTTCCAACCTCATAGGTTCTCTTATGTTAAAGTTAAAACATAGATAGGGAAGAAGTGGAACAATGAAAATTTCGACAGAGACATATGGGAAGATCATGACGAAACCGAAGTCCTAGAAACCCTAAATTCGGCCATTCTATCTTTACTATTGGTTGCAGTCTTTAAACTCATATCTGAGGAGATCAGTCTCCCTTATCTTGAAACACTTGTAATGGCTTTACTTGTGATAGTTGCCTTGCAAGAGACTACTTCTCTTCCTCAGTACTCACCCTCACAACATATTATTGCTTTTATTTTTTTATTTTCATTTTTCCAATTTATTAAGATACAATTGATATTGTCTTGTCATGTGTTGATTTTATATACTTACATACTGCAAAATGATTGCCATCATAATGTTAATTAACACCTTGATCACATCACATAATTACCATTGCTTTTAGACTTATAACCAAACTCAAGTACTAGCATCTTCCAGAGCATGAGATAAAAAAAAAAGTATAGCCTGTGAAGAGGTATGATACACATTATGAGTTATATGGATTTGTTCACTTATATTAATGGAAATCTGAATAGTATGTGTGGAAATAGATCCTAAAATTGTTGGATCAGGAGAAAAAATATGTTGGATGGGCCAAATTTATTGATATGATCTCACTATGTAGAGATTCCATATTTAATATGTCAGCTTGAGTGGCAAGAGTGACGCTATTTGCTTGGTTAATTGACTAAAACCTAGACCCAAAGATATTCCATAGTAAATGAAGTTTAAATGCCAGAACTTCCGTAGAACATGGGAGATAAAGATATCCAAAGATTTAGAGAGTTTGAAAAGATAGAGTGGATTTATCACTTAGGACCTCCCCTCACCACCCCACTATGATGTCCAGAAATGTCTGAAGACTCTCTTTATCAAAGCTGTAAGAAGCACATTCATGAGAAGAGCCTCACTATCATTGAAGGCTCTGTCTTGTATAACTTTTGTAAGGCATAAATGAGAGTGGAAACTGCTGCCATCAATTTGGGCTTCCTGAACTGAAAGAGGCCATCATGTTCTTGGTTTAGAAGGAGCCAAGTGACAACATGTATTTGCCAAAGACAGGATTGGAATGGTTACTGTCACTGGTGGCAGAGCTTAAAATCATTGACAAGAATTTTCTGATGTACAATGACCTTAGTTGTTGACAAATTGATTGTGGTGTCCCTGGAACTAAAATAGATGGGCACCCTACTAAATTCTACTTCATCTGTAAAAATTAAACTGCTCTATATCTAATGAATGGAAATCTGACTTGAATAACTATGATAGTCACAATTTTTTTTTAAAGCCACAGTCCCACATTAATTTCCATACTTGAGCCATTTCAGCGCCCTGTGAACAAAAGGGAGGCTGGATCTCCTTGAAAAGGGACTCTGCTACCCAGCCAATATAATTATAAATTTCCATCTGATCTTACCTAAAGAGACTTGTATACATTTACCAGAATAACTGTGCATGAAGGAAGGAAGGAAATAATCAGACTTTCCAGGGATTACTAGACATCGCCTCTGAAGTAACCCTAAATCCTGAAGACCCAAAATGCCACTTGGAGTTTTGACTCAAGTGAATGTCACATCTCCTTCTGCCTTGTTGTTATCTCCATTACAGAATGCATAAGTGAAATAAATATACTCAGAACCTGAAAGAATTGCCATACTGGTTTCCTGATCCATAGTATATGAGCTATTATGGTAAGGGAGTCCTGGTGGAAAACACAAAAACTGCCTTTATCTACCAATATAGTAAACCAAAAGCAGTATTGTGTTCCTGGAGGAAACTTCAGCAATTAACACCGCCATCAAATACTTAACATATTCAGAGAGTGGAGATTCTTATCGCATTCCTATTCAACATTCTTATTTATCCTGTGCAGGAGAGAGGTGGATTTTCAAAAATAACAATGGAATATTGTAAAAGCAGTCAGATGATGAATCTAACTGTAGATGCTATTTAAGATGTGGTTTCTTTGCTGGAGAAAAGCAGCATATCCCCTGGTACCTGGAGTGAAGTTCTCCCCACCCCCTGCCCCTATATTTGGCAGTGAAGACCATATGAAGCATTTTGATTTTATCTGGCAAGGATAGAAAGTTACCTCCACTGTTCTACCTCAGGACTATATTAACTCTCTAGCCCTATGTCAAAATCTAATTCTCAGGGAGCTTGATCACCTCTCCATACCACAGGGCATTACACTGTCCCTGTACATTGATAATATCATGCTGACTGGACATGATGAGCAGGATGTAGCAACAACGTTAGACACCTTCATAAGATAAATGAATGTCAGAGAGGGAAATGAAACCCATAAAAATCCAGGGACTAGCCTCTTTGAATTTTCTAGGGGTTCGAAGGTCCAGAGAACCTTGAAATATTCCTTCAAGGGGAAGGCCAAGTGGCTGCAACTGGTCCCTACTACCAGACAAAATGCCTAGTGGGATTTTTTTTTTATATTGAAAGCATCACATATCTTACTTGGGAGTAATCTTACCCATTTACAGAGTATCATACAAGGCTACCAGTTGTGAGTGGGGCCCAGAATGAGAACAGAATCTACAGTATGCCCAGGCTGCCATGCAAGCTGCTCTGACACTTGATCAGATCCAATGGCATTGGCAGTGACTGTGGCAAATAAGATTGCTGTATGGAGCATTTTCCAGGCTCCTATAGGGGATCGTTTGATTATATTTCCTTCGAATATCCATGACAAATAGTTTATTTGGGTTGCTACCCTCCCCTAGATCATTGTGGTATGCTAGCTGCTACACCTCCCGCCCCTTCACTTTTTCTTAAGGGGATCAGTATGAGATTATTTTCACTATGATGATGTCCACACTAATATTTTATTTTCCAAAATTAGCAACTCCATTTTTCTAATGAGATTAAGAATTCCTAAATTCACAGAGACACATTCGGACGTTTTCAGCTTCTTTGTAGCTTCCTTTGTCTTTTGCCCTATGAATAACTACAATTACAAAAATAGAAAATTTTTGTAGGCCATCTCAATTTATATATAAAAGAGGAGAGAAATTAAATAAGATACTGACAGTTCAGACTGGAAGTCTGTCAGAGAAGCAAAATGTTCTTAAATAGGATCCTAAATGGACTCCATATAGGTGTGCCTGAAAAAACTGATGGCTGGTAGCCTCCAGTGAACTACTTGCCAGGAAGATATGTGGTCTTGAGTTAGAGGACTTGTGCATGCAATATGTGCATAAAAAGTGAGATGAGTGAGGGAGAGGGTGGATGTGATTAGGCATGGGCAGAGGGGCAGAATGGTTGGTGGTTACACTTTAGTCATAGGTCGTCTGAGACCTACATAATGATAGGCTATGGCCAGCTGCAGAGACTATTTATAAAGTAAGAGGAAGCACTGTTGTTTCTGTGCTTTGGAGTAAAAAGGTGTGATGGAAGTGAGGAAGGGGAAAGAGTAATAGACGAAATATTTAAACTGAACCACTTGTAACATTTGTAACATTTAAAAGTTTCAGGGCAAGAATTCAATTTGGGGCCTACATAGCATGTGAAAGGTTTAAATCAACTTATATATTGTTAAATAAAATATCTTATCTTTCCTACCATGATACATATACCTTATTAACCTGAATGGCCAGGTTCGAATCAGAATACTCTGTATTTTAAAGTTTCTTTTTCTTATATAGTTTATTGAGGAAATTTTAAAACAAAACTGTTAGTAGCAGGTGTATATCAGGAATGGTTAAGTGATACTCAAGATCATACATCCAGATACCTGGAGTCTCCAAGGCTACCCAGTGCTAAGTTCAGTGTTACAATATTGCCGCACAAAGATTTATCTTCTATCTCTGTCTGTCTGTCTATCTATCTATCTATCTATCTATCTATCTATCTATCTATCTATCATCTATCTAATGTACATACTTATATCTCTATATTTCTACCTTTTCCACATTCTCTTAGTCAGAAGAGAGTCATTGGTCCTGCCAAACTCAAGAGTGTAACTACGAGAAGGTCGGGATTATTGGGGGTCAGCTTAAGGTTTGTCCACAATACTTGGACTCTACATTCTGTTACAGAAATATGGGAAGAATGGAACTCCCACCCTAGACCCCGATCCTCATCTCAGTTCCTATCCCCTAGCCCCCTGACTTTCCTCTACCACTTCTCTATAGACAGAGTTCCATTCCTCACCTCAAGAGGCTTCACATGCATATATATGGATAATGTAGCTAACTTCTCTTCTGTTTCCTGCATACAGCCACCACATCTTAGTCACCCCTCAATCCTAGGAATGTATACACTGGCAGTGAACTCACTATCAGAAGCACAAACTCACTGAAGCAGCTTGGGACTTTGGGCTATATGGGGAGCAAACTCAGGGCCCCAGATATATGGGGCATGATTCAATGTGGGGGGCCTGGGTTCTGAGTGTGCACATCTCCTTAACCACAACACCTTGGATTGTTGGCCATTTACAGGACTGAGGCCTGCCATGTAACCCTCCCCAATTAAATTGTCTTTTCTTTCTCTCCACAGGATGTTGCCAGTGTCCTAAATAAGTTGTTTATCATTCTCATACTTGACTCTCTGCATGATATATATGCATGCTTAATTCATATGTATTCCTTTTACTACATGTACATTTACCCATTATCATTTATGGCAATTGTTTTGAATATTTTTCAACTTCGTATATATGGCATCATAAAGTTTGTATATTTCTGGAACTAGCTTTTTCCCTTATCCATGTTTTCCACTTCTACCGCCCAATCTTCGCATCTGTCTCTTCACCCTTGAGAATTATAATCTCTTCCCCAGTCCAGATTTAATTGTCCTGTTCAATTTACCCAAAACAGTCTCAAGTCAGTGAACTAAAGCTTGTCATCACACAGGTAAAGCTCAAAGCAGTGGTTCTGAAACTTTACCGTGTTTCAGAATCACTTGAAGGACATGTAAAACCGATTGCTAGCCCACCTTCAGAATTTCTGATTCAGTAAGTCTGGAGAAGGGCCTGAGAATTTGCATTTCTAACGAGTTCCCAGGCAATACTGATGCTACTGGTCCATGTCAGCCCAGTACCAACCCAGCACTGTTTGGTCTCTGGGTAAGTTATGTAATCCATCAGGTTCTTTCAATAAAGTGCAGTAGGGGCTAAACCTCCATCCCTCTTTACATAAATTGTCTATAACTTGATATTTTAATTAACTGAAAGATGCAATAAAACAACTTAAAACATGTTTGAAAGTGATCCCTTTCAATGACTGTAAGGTGGGCTAAAACAAAAAGAAAGATATGAAGATAAATTTGAGTCAGTGTTATTTATCGAAAAAAACTGCAACTTATTTACTTTGCACATTGTTTTTGTTTATTTTTAACCTAAACAAATGCCGTCAATGATACCTAAAAGAGTAACAGAAAAGTCCGATATTAGTGGATGTTACTTTTTGGGTGATGAACTTTGGAACAAAACAAGTGTTGAGAACATTTCCCACGGACTACTTAACATCAGAAAATCTCAAATTTTTGAAGCACAAATTCATTGTTTCTCTTTCATCTCCTTCTATGCCACTACCTGTAGGAATAAATAAGAGAACGTTAACAATTGAATAATTCAACATATACCAGTGACTTTCTAAATCTAAGAATAGTCAATCCTATGTATATCTGTTGTCTCCACATGAGAAAACAACACAATTTCCCTCTTGTAATACAGATCCTTATGTATCAGGATCTTCATGAATCATTAGACATTGTCAATCAAGTGATTACATCAACCTCAGCTTCAGTCCTCTTGGTTGCACTTGAAGCCCCAGCCTCATAGCATACATCTGCATTAGTCAGACTTGCCCTCCTGGTTCTTAGCCTCCTTTGGTTCCCCTGCCTTCTGGCATACAGCCCCCTCTACAGGCTCCTCGGTCATTTGTGTTGAGGGGGGCGTCCCTCTACCTGGTACTCATCCTCCCAGTTCTCTACTCCCTCTGCCAGGTCCTCACCCACCCAAGGTGTGGGTCCCTCTCCCAGATTCGTGGGCTCCCGGGGATCATGCCTGGTCACCACACTGCTTGCCTTGAGCCAAACCAAAACGTGATCATTGTAATAGACGTGATGTAGAAGGGAATGAACCAGATGCCAGAACAAGGACCGAAACCCTGCTTTGGGGGAACTCACGGGCTTCTATGATGACTTCAGTGCTCTCCTCCTGCGCTTGTTCGTGGTTTTCCTCTTTAAGGTCATTTTGCTCCTTCTCGCTACGGTGGTCCTGTCCCTCTTTCTCATGGCCTTCCTTGAGGTTCTCCTCCATGCCTTCCTTCTTCTCAGCTGGACGGATATCCTTGTCTTTGACTATCGGCTCGGTGGACATCTGCCAACTCTCTGCTTCCTGTAGGGCTCTTGTGACCACCTGAGCAGCCACAACTGCTGCAATCTCTGCAACTCCATCTAACCCTTCTGCAGTACCCACGGGGGCACTGACAAGTTCTGGGTCACGATCCACCACATTATCACCTCTAACTTGGACATCTTGAGTCAGGTCTCTCTCCTCTGTGGCAGACATGGCAGGACTGACACACGGATCTGTGCCGGGACCTGAGTGGTGATTGGGTTGCTATGACAACCTTTGTGAAGATGGCGGCTGCCAAGGTGCCTGTCACTAATGGGAGGCTGTTGGCAGTGGGGCCTGCTGGGAGGAGGTGTGGGTGGCCTAGAATAAGGCTGCAGACGGTACAACGGTCTGTGACCGGGACTGTGTTGGCCCCACAACAGGAAGCAGAGGGACAGCCGTAGGAGCTGCCCACTAAGGCTGCGCCTGAGATGTTGCTGGATAAAACTGGAGAGAGCCGGTTGGCCAGTGACGGAAGGCGGAACTAGGAAGTGTCAACAAAGGGCTGCTTCCGTCACTGCAAGCTCTAAGCTCATTTGCTGAGAAGTGAGGATTGACATGCCTGGGATCCAAAGATAGGCGAGATTGTTGACTGCTCAACAATCTCGCCTATCTTTGGGACTTTAGAGTCCTGGGTTACCCTTTAAGCCCATGCAAGTCCTGTCCATTTTATTCCATCATTGTGAATAAAACCTTAGTGTTCCAATATGACTGTGCCCTGTAGCATAGGAACTGTGACCCCCCTTTCCATCTGGGAACATCTCATATTAATAGTGAGATTCACACACAAAAAAAATTGTATGGCTCAGATATCTGCAGTGGTAAAACTCTTCAAAAAGATAGAAATGATTTTGGATGTATTAACATTATTAGAGCTGCTTAATAAAGAACATATAAAGTTAAAGTGGATTAAGTCATGGCAGAGGGTTGAGGAAGTGTTAAAAATAGGAACTGGAAGGTGTTTAATAAATATTGTCCAATTTACATCAATCCTCTAAAGAATGAATACAGAAATGGGGATACTTATTCCACGGCAACAATGAAAGACATTAAAGGGTTCACTTCCCAGGATGTTCTGAGTAAACTAAGACTTTCTGTTGCATTCAGACCCCTGAGCCAAGAAATCAAGTATAAAAAATTCTTAAAATAATGGATAAATCAAACGCTTTTTAATATTTATTCTGAAAAGCAAAATGTTCTGTAACTCTGAAAAAATATTTTAGAAAAAGAAACATAGCAAATGAAGAAATATCACATTTTAGAAAAATAATACTAATAAATCCTTTTTGTCACTCCAACACAATTTCAATGTATTTAATACTGTCTCAAGTCCCACCTCAATAAAGGAGCACAGCCTCATCAAAAAAACATTGATTTAAATTTTGAAAGAAATGCCGTAAGATAATTAACCAGACAGAGAAAATCGATGGTCCAGAGCACCTAAATGACTTGCCAAAGGTCACAAAAATTAGTGGCGAAGTCAAGTCTCCAAACAAGATTTCCTGATATCTAATCTACATTTAAATAAAGCAAGATTGCTTCTTTTCTATTAAGCTCGTGGGGCAACATGACAACAGAAGTTTAATTTACCAACAACAGAGAAAGCCTCAAATGAAGGAATCTGAAAGGACCAGACCATGCTGTCTCCACCACACTCTCTCCACCATTGCTTGAAAATGATGCCAGGTACTGAGGCCACAGTCCCAGGAAGTAAGAGGATCAAAGTCTGTCTGGGAGAAAAGGCTAAATGGGAAGTGGATCTATAACTAAGATGTCTTTACATATAATATATTAACTACAAACGGCGGAGCTGAAAGAATCAGAAGGGGTGACAGTGGGTGGGCTTTTCTCAAGAAAGGAAGAGGAAGGACTTAAAGTGGACATCAAAAGATAGGCAGCAGACTCCTGACTGAGTACAAGAATTTTCACTTTGACCTTTCAAAATGTTCTTAAACTCTCAGAGGGTCCTTGACATTTTTTGTCTGGAAAAGGGGAATAATAAAGATTTGATTTTCCCTACTGTGAGAACTGGTAAAATAATCCTGATTTAGCTCTTTCTTTGGCTTCTGGTGCTGATCTTCAACTCACAGGACGCTTGGTCAGAAAGAAGAATGAATATGAACTAGGGAAATGGAAACTTGTAAACGACAAAACCTGTAACTTTATTTTTTTTTTCATTGGGACCCATGTCAGACACTGTCTATCTTCAAGCTTAAATTTGCTGCCATAAATGACCTGTTAGAGAAGTAGACCTCTTGCCACAAAGTCCCTTTTGAGAATGGCCCAGAAATTAGAGAAGCTAGAAGAATACAACCTTGGTAGCTAGAGCTGTGAGCCTGGCTACTACCATTGCCAACAAGGGGAACCAGCAGAGTCACAAAAAGTGTGTGATCCACAACAGGGCTCCTGAGCTACATTATCCTTCCAAGAGTGAAACACAGCTACTGTTTCATTTCTGTTTTCCAAATCTTAGGTAAAATTTTATGGTGGCCAACCTCAACTAGAAACATGGAAAGAATTCTGGGAACTGTAGTTTGGCTTAGTCAAGTTGACATGGTACAAAGCTTTCAGAATCTAGCCCTTGTTAACTTGGCACCCATACACAGTTCCCACTAAAGAAAAGAACAAAGCCAGGCTTCCACCTATCAAGATGCGGCTACCCCATGGACAACTGAGAACATGCTAACCCTTCTTTTATAAAAGAAGATACAAAGTTTCTTTATTCGTTTTGAGTGATACTAATTTTTCCTGAGTCCCCTCTGACAATCTGTAGCATGTATACTGAAATCAAAGATAACCATAATTAACACATCTTATGTAAATAGGAAAGAATAAGGATAAAGGAAGGTAAGAGAAAAACAGTTAATATAAACACAAATATATTGATATCAAAGCAAAGAAGAAATACTAATGACTATTACAGTCCTGGGTTTTGCAACTGGTCTGGTGCTCATAAGTGGTGTTTTAAACTATCTTCTTCATCTACCTAATTCCATATTCTTATTGTCCTCTGCAAGCCTCTTAGCTGGTCAAAGTTCTTTGCTCGGTGAGATGACCCAATTCTTCATTCTTGTAAGGTCTGAATCATTAGCAATCTTCTTTGTAGGAATTGCTGTGGTATTCCACTGACCTTTAGTCACTGTACATGGGAGTACTAAGAGGCACCTCTGGGAAACTGCTGCGTTACAAATCCCCATTTTGTGTAGCAATGTAATTTCCTCTTGATAGTCAGGACCTACCACCCCAATTAGTACTCTAACCCCCTTCTCTTCATATTGATTCAGTGGCATGAGAAACCCAAAGTGGTCAGTTGGTAATCTCAACTACCAGTTCACTGGAACCATTGTTAACCCCATTCATCCACTTGAAAATTAAGGCATTGGAACCAGGAGCCTAGTTCATGGGACAGGAAGGAAGAATTCTGCTAGTGGATTAGTAGGGAAATAATGAGACTATCCACATACATTTTCACTTCTTGATTCCAGAACCTGTGAATCCAGGCTGTGGGAGAAACATCATATCTTAGATGTTGATTTAGAGCATATACCACATGATGGAGGTCATTGTCCTGCGCTACTAAGTGTTGCCATGTAGCTGACTCTCTAACTGTGTCATCAGAAGGCCATTCCACTCTCCATTAGGCCTAGGTGATGGAAAAAATTATCTAAGCCGTGAATTAATTTCTTTCTTTTTTTTTTTTAAATTAAGTTTATTGGGGTAACATTGGTTAATACAATTATATAATTTTCAGGTGTACACTATAATTTGACATCTTATATTCTATTGTGTGTTTACCATCCAAAGTCCAGTTTCCTTCAGGTACCATATATTCAATCCCCTTTACCCATTTCACCCTCCCCCGATCCCCCTATATTTGACCCCCTTTACTATGTCTACCTCCCCCCTCCTCCCCCACCCCCAACCCTCTGGTAACCACTAGTCTATAGTCCATATCCATGAGTCTCTGTTTGTTTGTCCTGTTCATTTGTTGCTTTTAGGTCTATATCCCACATATAAGTGATATCATGTGATGTTCAACTTTTTCTGTCTGGCTTATTTTGCTTAGCATGATTATCTCGAGGTCCATCCACGTTGTCGCAAGTGGCAGTATTTCATCTATGAGCATGCTAGAATACTCTTTGGGGCTATGGACTGGTGGGTGTCATCTATACGTTCTCCCTCTGCCTTGCTCTTGCCAGAGAGCACCATCTTTTTTTTTCTTTTCTTTCTTTTTCCAGTAGGTACCATCTTTATAGTCCCCCTCTGCCTCACTTCAGCTGGTAGTCATCATCTTCATGTCTCCCTCTGCCACACTCCAGAGTACCAGAATCTCAAAAAAGACAGCTTTTACACACCTCCAGTGCCCTGACTTTTGCACATATCACACAGGGAATACTCCTTGATCCCCTGGCTCTGGAGACCAGGAGAACTTGCATTTTTATGTCCCATAGGATTGTAACAATTGGAGAGACAGTTCTTGGCAGCGTACCAGCCCCAGAACATTGCACAGACAGCAGACTAAAATACACTCCAGTCTTTCTGGGGAAGAAGCCTATTTGCTTGTCCAGGAGTTTTGGCCTGAGGAGAAGGCTTCTGGCTTGACACACATTTAGTGGCCTAAGAAGTGATTTCAGAGAACAAAAGACAGTAGATGCCATCTTTATGATCTCCCTCTGCTTTGCTACAGCTTGTCAGTACCTCTCAGAAAGAGATTATGCACTTGTTTGGAGCCCTAATTTTTACAACTGCCACCCAGGGGATACATCCAGATCACCTGGCTCTAGGAGCCAGAAGGGCTTACTTGTGGGTCCACAGGACTGCATAGATTTGCATATTTTACATATATTGTTGATGCTTTTTTGTAGAAATGACAAGTGTTTACAAGGATATGGAGAAAATGCAACCTTTTGCACTGTTGGTGAGAGTGTAAATGGTGCAGGTACTATGGAAAACACTGGAGGTTCATCAAAAAATAAAGAATAGAACTACAATATGATCTAGAAATTCCACTTTGAGGTCATTATGACAAGCGATACGTCAGATAAAGACAAATATCGTTCAATCTCACTTATATGTGGAGTATAAAAATAAAAACAAAAACAAAACAAAGAAGAAGCTCATAGGTACAGAGAGCAGATTGGTGGTTTTCAGAGGCAATGTGTAGAGGGTGGGAGAAATAGGTAAAGGGGATGTAAAGGCACAGACTTCCAGTTATAAAATAAATAATTCATGGGGATATTGTATATCATGGCAATGATAGTTAATAGCTCTGTATTGCATATCTTAAAGTTTCTAAGAAAATAAATAATAAAATTTTTCATCACAAGAAAAAAATTTTAATTCAAGGTGACATGTTAGACTTATCGTGGTGATTGTTTCACAATGTGTACAAATATTGAATCATTATATTGTACACATGAAACTAATATAATGTTATAGGTCAATTATACATCAATTAAAAATTTTTTGTAAAAAGAAAAGAAAAAGAAAGATGAGAGGGCTAGACAAAGTCTTCTGGGCCTTTTGATCTGCATGCCCCACAGAAATGGGGTAGAAGACAAAGGATCCATGTTTGTTGAAGGAGCCGCCAATGTGTGGATCCCAGCAAGGCTACCTGCCTAGATTTGGCCACAAGTTTTCTAGAGAGGGAGAGGGAGGAACAGAGAGTGGGAGAAGCAAATGGCTGGAGTGGACAGCTGTTTCTTGGCAGGGACTCTCAAGGGACATGCAGGGTGAGCCTGTTTAAACAGAGCTTGGGCTTTTCTGGAAGGGGTGGCAACCAAAAGGCTGCAGCTGCTGTTGCTGCTGCTGTTTGCATTTTGTTATCCTGGCAAAGGCTGCTGTAAGGGCACTTGGAAGGAGGAGTTTTTAGTAACATACCCCATGCTGTGCCACTCTCTCTTTATTAACTTTAGCCAAATTACCTCTGGAGGGATCTAATTAAGTTTCTAAGGTCTCTTCAAAGCTGTTGGGCAAAGTGATCTCTAAGAGTACTACACTTTTTTCTCTTAAAATTTCAACAACTTGCCAACTACAGAATGTGTATTAGCACCAGGGACATACTTAGAGTTACTCAGCTTGTGCATGACTTCCAGCCCCATCTCTGGTCCCATTGTTGGGAAACCTAAGTAGTGGCTAGGATACTGCGTTCCTGGTTTTCTTTGAACACCTCTGTTGGATCACTTATCTTACCAGCCAGGAAAGATCAGCTAGGAAGTCGTGGACTAAAGAGGACCAGATATTCCCTTCAGAACTGAAAAGTTTATGTAAAAACTTTGCTGACAACTTCTAATGCCCGATGGCTTCCTCTACCACTTTCCAAGACTCATATGCATGTTTGGCAAAGTGCCTCATGAGACATTCAAACTCTTGCAAATAATCCACTAGCACTTTTATAATGTGCCCTACAGGCTCTGCTAATACTGCACACGATCTTCAGGCTTTTTGCTTTTCCAGAATGGCATTGTGATTGGTTGCCTGCTTGGCTCACTATACCAATTTGTCAGGAGCCCAGTTGAGCTGGAGAGAAAGCTGATTTGCCAGATGTAAGAGTATCTGCTTAAGACAATAAGCCAAAAAGAAAGTATAACACTCAAGCTTTAAATCACTTACTGCAGTAAGATAAGCAAAAAACTAAATTAGAGAAAATTCTGACTCCCCTCTATTGCATTTTTTCCCATGGACCAGTACCAGTATACGTTAAGATAGATGAACACAGATATGAGGATTGTCTTACTGTAGAGGAGGTTCTGAACAAAATTCTGTAGTTTTATGGACACAGGAATTTGGGAATAAGAAAAGGTGAGGAGCTAAGAATGTAAGGAATACTGATTCAGAAAGGAGAAAAATAATGTCTTCAAAGTTCCTTCCCTCTCCATCAGCCACCCCCTACCCATGGAGATTTCTGCAGAGGCACCTGAGGAAGGTCTCTGCCAAAGGCACCTGACAAAGAGGCATCCAAATGGAGGCAACTGGGCAAGGAATATAGCTATGTGTAAGAGCATGGCCAGCCAGGGGAGACCAATTCCATGACAGCAACTCCCTTCAGGTACTTTAGTGCATTGGTTGTACAAGTTTGATGTGGGGAGAACAGTGCTCCTTTGTGAGGTCTGCCATGTAAAACTTTTGTAATTGCCAATGATGATGCGTGAAAAAAGAACACACAAGTGTTTAGTCAGAAGCGAGACTCCTCATTTTCATATGTTTAAAGGTTTTTTTTCTTAGTGTTTGCTCTAGGGATTAACATATACATCTTAACTTTTCAGAATCAGCTTCGGATTTATACTAACTTAATTCTAGCTAGATATAGAAATTTTACTTCTGTGTAGTTGTACTCCCTTTACCGTATTTTGTGATATTATTATACGCGTTAAATAATAAAGGTTACAAACCCAAGAATCCATTGTTATAATTATTGCTTTATATAATTTTATGTTTCTTAAAGAATCCAAAAGAAGAAAGGAGAACAAATATGTATTTACAGCTATTGCTATGTTAACCTTCTTATTTTTTAAAGCTGGTTATCATAATTTGTTCCTATGAATTCAAGTTAACATCTAGAGTAATTTTCTTAGCCGGGTACAGCTTTGCTCATACCCATCTCCTTTGTGTTGTTATTGCTAAGTATATTACCTTTCTATATGTTATAGTCCTAACAACATATTATGTATATATTGTTTTATACAATTGCTCTTTACATCAGTAAAGCAATGAAAATAAATATGCATGTATGCAGAATTTCAGTAGCAAAAAGAATGATTTAGAAAACCTGAGAAACAGGTTTCAAGAATTTCTTGAAACATACTCTTAATCTCACATAAATCTAATAAATGATATCTTTAAAAAGACTGGAAAGATAAGTACTGCATCTTATACTCATTTAAGCTACAATGCACCAGTGTTTCCTACAAGTGTAAAAGTAAGTAGAATTCTGGTGTGCTTCTCGTTTTTAATGGAAAAGCAAATTACCTATTTAATTGTTCTGTCAGCAGTAGAACATACTTCATAAAATAATAGGAGTCAATACTTTTCAGTCTTATTCATAGGTGGCCTCTGCGTGAGCTGATAAATAACCACTATCTAGAGTTACTGGTACTTAAAGAGTGGGACATTTCAATGAACTGTTTCTTCTGCTTCTTCTAAACCATTATTTATTTATAGACTCACTTGAACTGCTTGATTTGAATAAACTGCTCCATTAATTGATTCAATAGTATCAGTAGTGATCTCATCTACTTGTCCTATATCACATTAATTTACTATGTCTTCAGTTGCCACAGTCTGTCCTGGAGAATCTGATCCTAATGTGTCATATTTATTCGATGGTACAGAAAAGTTGAAGATGGGAAAAAATATAACCCCAACAAAGTAGTCCTCAGGGCACTTCCAAAGGAAAGATTATCTTTTCAGTGTCCATTTTGTTTTATGTGTTGATTTGGCATTTCATGACTTCCTGCTTTTAAGATACTTGTTTGTTAGGCTTTTCTCCTGCTCTTAGTATTGATGTGATCAAACTATTATCCATACCACGTCCAATTCTACTTTGTTTCAACAGCTTTTCTCTCCTTTGAATATGCTTCCTTTAATGATTTTATAAATTGAAGTTAACAGCCTGGCTTCATTCTTTGGTAGATTTTCTCCTCCTGAAGGCAGGCTATCACCAAACAGAATATTTCCTCTTTGCTCTGGCAGGACATTGTGTTTGGATTTTATTTAAGTAAGAAGCTTACCTTGTTCTCAGCATCATCTTTTATGGGTGCCGCATGTAAAACTGTGATGACAGAAAAGTATCCTCAGGCTCTGGCAATGTTCTTTAAAAACATTTTTTTTAATTTAAATATAGTTGGTATACAATGTTATATTGGTTATGTTAGTTTCAGGTGTACAATATAGTGATTTGACATTTTTATACCTTACAATGTGATCACCCCTAATTCTACTAATTATTTTTAATGGTCTTAACTGCTCAGTGTACATTATCTTTCCTGCTTACCCCACAGTGGCAACAGAACCGGCTCTTTCAGCCAGTTACAATTTCTCACCTATTGATGTGTCATACTGCATAAATAAGGCCCCACATGGAAAGCCAGGGAGTTTCTTTTGACAACTTTTTCCCCGGTACATGGACCTATATCATAAGGCTTCAAATTTCATGTACTTGACATCTTTGATCCTCGTATGGCCTCAAAAGCATGGCTATGAGTTCCTCTGCTCTTGTCTGATATGTCCCCCAGCCAGTGGGAAAACCTGTACACCCAGCTAGTTCCCTATGAACCAGACCAGCTACAACCCACCTAATCCTCAACCTAACGGGTTTCATTTCCTTGCCAGACCGCAAAATTACTCCAACAAACCAATCCCATAGGAACTAAGGGTCACCTCAACCTATTGTTACTACTAAGCCTGCCTCCTGCTTATTTACTTTGTTCCCAAGTGCAACCCTCATGTGGCCCTGCGTGGATTGCCATATTTTCCTTCAGGGCTGTATATTTGATTAATAAACATAAGTATTTGGTGGTGTATATTATGTGTTTGACTATCACATACTATTTAGTGTGGAGACTCTCACCAATGGAGTTAATAGAAGTAAGTAAAAACCAGAGTGAGACTTGTTTCTTTGCATGTCTCATAATTTGTTGTGGTAAACTGCGCATTCTAGGTAATATAGTAAATCTGGGTACTGGATTCCTCTCTGGTGCTTGTTTTATTTGCTCTTTTATTTGTTTAGTGATTAATTGGATTATTTTGGTGAAGTCTATTTCCTCTCCCGTAAAGCATGAAATCTCTCATTTTCCTTCTCAGGGAACCAAGCACAGGCTTGGGTTTGCCTACAGTTGCCCTGAGATAACAGCGTTTTTAGTAAGGCTGGCTTTGATTGCCTCTTTCCCTGACCACACTCAGCTGTTACTCTTTATTAATTGCTGGCTAGAGCATAAGTTTCTCAACAGACTGAACCAATTAGATTTCAGCTCTTTTGATGGGATAATTTTGAGGTCAATAAGATTTGTTCAGACTCCAAGAGGGCTCTCTTGTTTTTTTTGTTTGTTTGTTTTTTTCTGGTTAATTATAGCTTACCTACAGTTTCACTTTTATTTCTAATGATTCTACCAATTTCTTCTTAATTGCTTTCAACCATAATGATAGATCTTGAACTCAAAAACTACCATTATTTTTTTAGAGAGTCATAGGCTTCAACTTTTTCATATTCTGTTGCAAATTTATTCACTTCCTTTTGGGACGAGATAGAGAGCCCTCTGTTTTATGGCCTGCTTCATCCCTTGGGAAAAATCTCTGAACTATGGATCTGAAGCTGAGAATGGGAAGAATGGTGAATTTTTCAATGAGTGACACTTCTGCTTTAGGAGCTTGGCATTCAGTGGAAGGGGTACAGTAATTTCAGGTCTTCTTGTCTTGACTACTAGTGTGGAGACTCTTACCAAATTGGGGCACCAATATTCTCGGTATTGTTGCATTCAGGGTAAACCTATGAGAGGGAAAAGCATGGAAGATGAGAGCCCTCACCTCTGAACTGTACTCACAAGGAACTTAGCCTCCGGAAAAGGTGGCAGAGGAAGTATGAAAAATGCTGATGTTCTGCCCTTTAGGGAAAGATCCCTCTGGGCTCTAAGGGAATAAGGAGCCCTGTGACTTTGGCTGCATCAGAGTGGCATTTCTGTTTTGTTGACACAGGAGTAAGGAGGGAAGTCACAGGTCTTGATTCAAATGCCACAGATTTCCACTATCTTTAACAAATGTTAGTAGATTCTCTTAAATATTTCTTCACTTGCTGCATGCCCTTATGACCATTTTCAGATAGTTTGCAAGGTTTGTTTTTTTTTTTTAAAAAAAAATCATTTTCACCAGTTTCATTGTGGAGCAGATCTACAGAGCTCCTCATGCTATCATGTCCAAAGTGGAACTTCTAGTAATTTTATTAGGCAAATCTTTTTTTTTTTTAATTTAAATTAACTTCAAGTATACAGTACATTGGTTAGACATCTATATAGTTCATAAAACCATAAAACGATCCCCCCAATTGCACCCTCTCTTCCCTGGCCCTCCACCTAGCCATCATATTAATGCTAACTGCATTCCCTATGCCGTGCTCCCCATCCCTGTGACCAACTATCAACTACTAATTTGTACTTCTTTAACCCTTCACCCCATTCTCCCAGCCCCCCAAGCACCCTCTCCTCTGTCTGTCACCAAATTGTCCACCATATTTGTGAGTCTGTTTTTAATTAGTTTGTTCTTTTTGTTCCTTAGATTCTGCATGCAAGTGATATCATATGGTATTTATCCTTCTCTGTCTGATTTATTTCACTCAGCACAATAACCTCTAGGTCCATCCATGTTGTTGCAAATAGCAGGATTCCATTTTTAATGGCTGAGTAATATTCCATTGTATATATGAACCATAATTTCTTTATCCAGTCATCTGTTGATGAACATTTAGGTTTCTTCCATATCTTGGCTATTGTAAATTGCGCTGCCATGAATATTGGGGTGTATAGATCTTTATGAATTAATGTTTTGCTTTTCTTTGGATAAAAATCCAGAAGTTCAATTGCTGGGTCAAAAGATATATCCATTTTTAATTTTTCAAGAAACCTCCATACTGTTTTCCATAGTGGCTGTACCAATTTGCAATAACACCAACAATGTATGAGGGTTCCCTTTTCTCCTCATCCTTATCAACGCTTGTTGTTTTTTTTAATTTATTGATGATAGCCATTCTGACAGGTGTCAGGTCATATCTAATTGTGGTTTTAATTTGCATTTCTCTGATGGTTAGCAACCTTGAGCATCTTGTCATATGTCTATTACCCATCTGTATTTCTTTTTTGGAGAAGTATCTGTTCAGGTTTTCTGACCATTTTTTAATTAGATTGGTTTTTTGTTGTTGAGTTGTATACATTCTTTATACATTTTTGGATATTAACCTTTTATCAGATATATTATTACCAAATATCTTCTCCCAAACAGTTGGTTGTCTTTTTGTTTTGTGGATGGTTTCCTGTGCTGTACAAAAACTTTTTAGTTTGATGTAGTCCCATTTGTTTATTTTTCTTTTGTTTTCCTTGCCCAAGGAGATATATCTGAAAAGAAATTGCTGTTAATAATATCAGAGAGTTTATTGCCTATGTTTTCTTCTAGAAGTTTTATGGTTTCAGGTCTTACATTTAAATCTTTAATCTATCTTGAGTCTATTCTTGTATATGGTGTAAGAAGGTGGTCCAGCTTCTTCTTTTTTTTTTTTTTTGCATGTATCTGTCCAATTTTCCCAACACCATTTATTGAAGAAACTGTCTTTATCCTATTGTATATTCTTACCTTCTTTGTCATATATTAAGTGACCGTATAGACATGGATTTATTTCTGTACTCTCTATTCTGTTCCATTGATCGATATATCTGTTTTTATGCAAGTGCCATGCTGTTTTGATTTCTGTAGTCTTGTGGTATCGTTTGATATCAGATAATATGATACCTCCGACTTTGTTCTTTTTTTTCAAGATTGCCGTGACTATTCAGGATTTTTAATATAAATTTCGGATCATTTGTTCTAGCTCTCTGAAAAATGCCATTGGTATTTTTATAGGGATTGCACCGAATACACATATTGCTTTGGGTAGTATGGCCATTTTAATGATGTTGATTCTTCCTACCCATGAATACAGTATATGCTTCTATTTATTTGTATCTTCTTCAATTTCTTTTTTCAATGACATAATTTTCTGAAACAGGTCTTCTACCTTTTGGTTAATTTGATTCCCAGGTGTTTTATAGTTTTCTATGCAATTATAAATGTGATTGTTTGCTTAATTTCTCGTTCCAAAAGTTCATCACTGGTGTATAGAAATGCCACTGACTTCTGAATATTTATTTTGTAACTTGCTATTTTACTGAATTTATTGATCAGTTCCAACAGTTTTTTGGTGGAATCTTTAGGGTTCTCTCTCTATATAGTATCATGTCATTGGCAAATAACAAGTTTTATTTCTTCCTTTCCAATTCAGATGCCTTTTATTTCTCTTTCTTGTTGTATTGCTGTGACTAAGACTTCCAATACAATGTTGAAGGGGAGTGGTGAAAGTGGGCGTCCCTGTCTTGTTCCTGATCTTAAGAAAATGCTTTTAGGCTTTCCCAATTGAGTATGATGTTAGCTGTAGGTTTGTTATATATAGCCTTTATTATGTTGAAGGATGTTTCTTCTATTCCCACTTTGCTGAGAGTTTTTATCATAAGTGGGCATTGAATTTTGTCGAACACTTTTTCTTCATCTATTGGTATGACCATATGGTTTTTATCTTTCGATTTGTTAATGTGGTATATCACATTAATTGATTCGTGGATATTGTACCAACGTTGCATCCCAGGAATAAATCCAACTTGATCATGGTGCATGATATTTTTAATGTACTGCTGAATTCGGTTTACTAATATTTTGTTGAGGATTTTTGCATCAATGTTCATAAGAAATATCGGTGTATAGTTTTTCTTTTTTGTAATGTCTTTATCTGGTTTTGGAATCAAGGTAATGGTGGCCTCATAAAAAGAGTTATGGAGTCTTCTCTCTTCTTGAAATTTTTGGAATAGTTTGAGAAGAATAGGTGGTCATTCTTCTTTGACTGTTTCTAGGAATGTGTCCATTTCTTCCAGATTGTCCAATTTGTTGGCATATAATTGCTCGTAGTATTTTCTTATGATCCATTGTATATCTGTGGAGTCCGTTGTTATCTCTCCTCTTTCATTTCTGATTTTATTTATTTGAGTCCTCTCTCATTTTTCCTTGATGAGTCTAGCTAAGGGTCTGTCAATTTTGTTTATCCCTTCAAAGAACCAGCTCTTGGTTTCATTAATCCTTTGTATTGTTTTTCTAGACTCTATTTCATTTATTTCTGCTCTGATCTTTATTATTTCCTTCCTTCTATTCACTTTGGGCTTTGTTTGCTGTTCTTTCTCTAGTTCTTTTAATTGGAAGATTAGATTGTTTATTTGAGCTTTTTCTTGTTTCTTGAGGTAGGTTTGTATTGCTATGAATTTCTCTCTTAAGACTGCTTTTGCTCTGTCCCATAGATTTTGAGTCATTGTGTTTTCATTTTCATTTGTCTCTAGGTATCTTTTGATTTGTTCCTTGATCTCATTAATAGCCCATTCATTGTTCAGTAGTATGTTATTTAGCCTCCATGTGTTTGTGTATTGTCCAGGTTTTTTCTTGTAGTTGATATCTAGTTTCATACCATTGTGATCAGAGAAGATGGTTGAAATAATTTCAATCTTCTTAAATTTATTGAGATTTGATTTGTGTCCTAACATGTAGTCTATCTCTGAAAATGTTCCATGTGCACTTGAGAAGAATGTATATTTTGCTGCTTTGGGGTGAAATGCTCTGAAAATATCTACTAAATCCATCTGCTCTAGTGTGTCTTTTAGGCCATTTTTTTCCTTGTTGATTTTTAGTTTGGAAGATCTGTCCATTGGTGTCAATAGGGTAGAGATAATGAAGTTTTATCCTTAAGTAGGAGCAGAACAGATTATGACAAGGGGATGATCCTATAGAATCTGGCCTTTAGAAAGCCTTTTTCTCAAACTTACCAAAAAGACTATTTTATAAAGATATTATCCTTTTCATTCCTAAATAATGAAATTCATTTATTAATAAATCTGCTGAAGCAACTTAACACTTAGGAGCTATTCTCAATTTTCTTTGTCATGCATGGAAGGCCATCATCCTATAAATTTGTGTCCCTTATTTCATAGGCTTTGAATAGGGTGAGTATTCTCCATAAGAATTGTGATGGTTAATTTTATGTGTCATCTGACTGGGCTAAAAAAAGCCCAGATAGCTGGTAAAACATTATTTCTGGGTGTGTCTGTGAGAGTCTCTCTGAAAGAGATTAGCATTTGAATCAATAGATTCAGTAAAGATCTCCCTCATCGGTGCTAGTGGGCATCATCCATTCCATTGAGGAACTGAATAGAATGAAAAGGTGGAGGAAAGGTGAATTTGTTCTCTCTGCTTGAGCTGAAGCATCCATCTTCTCCTGCCCTCAGACATTGATGTTCCTGGCTCTCTAGCTTCATACACAGACTGAGATCTACACCATCAGGCCTTCAGACTCTAACTGAATTACACCACTGTCTTTCCAGTTCTCCAGCTTGTAGACAGCAGATTGTAGGACTACTTGGCCTCCATAACCATATAAGCCAATTCCTATAATAAATGAATAAATTCATACCTTCATATATATTCTATTGGTTCTGTTTTTATGAAGAGCCATGACCAACACAGGAATTAAATGCTAGGAACAGCTGAGCACTAAGGCTGGAGAAATGTGCTTTTATATGACTTTCTAAGAGAAAGCAGAATAAAAGAGAATCTATGTAGTATATCTTCTTTCTACTTACCTCTTCTGCCCAACCTTGTTCAGTTTCTAAGGAAAATATGTAAAATGAACAATTTTTGGTTTCCAGGGTATTTTATTCAGCCTTGACCATGGGCATTCACTCACTGGACTATCTATGCTTGGCTGGCACAGAATGCTGCAGGGTTTTACATTTGTACTAGAACTAAAATGCAATGGGCTATCTTTCAAGGGAGTAAACTCTTTACTTGTTACTAGAGCTGTTCATATAAATAATGAATGGCTACTTGTCAGGAACATGATAGAGGAAACCCTGCTCCATATGGTACATTGTATCAGAGATTCTGTGGTCCCCTGAAACTGTGAAATTTCCGGACAACAATTTAAGCTGAAAACAACCATCTATAAAGTCTTTTAAGAAGAATTTCAAGTGCTTTGCTTGAAATCCTTCATTCATTGATTGATCAAAGAACAAACATTTTTATGTATCCATAAGGACCCCCAAAACCCTCACAGTATACTATTTCTGCAAGAGTGGTATTAAAAGGACAGGGACGCTGTCTCCATTGCCTAATTCCAAGACAATCAGAAAGCTGTCCAACAGCGAAGACATTAACCTGTCTTCATCTGTGGTGTGCAGTATGTTACCAATAATTCTGACCAAATGTCACAAAGGAGATATTGCTGGAATTTTTATTGTAATTTTGCAGGGTTCCTCTTCACTTTGACAGACATTCACAATTTGCGGAGGTCACAGATCTCTCTCCAAAGCCTGCAGAAACCTGTCTTTTAGCATTTATAGCATCATCTAGCAGTATCCCTCTTCCTTACCATGCAGGGAAAATGTTCCACTTGCTCTAAAGTTTTTATCTCAGGGACTTATAGCATAGTGCACTAAAAAGGGCATTGGACTATAAATATGAAGATCTAGTGTCATAGACTCTGAATCTCAGTTTTATCATATAAAACATGGAGGTGATTACACCTATTCGTTAATGGAACAACGCTGATAGAAGGGAACCCTTGTCTGTCCCAGCTTCCTGGCTCTGGGGCTTCACCCCTTCTCATTCCCTCAGCCCCATCTGGTTTCTCAATCTCCTATCTGGAAGAGCTACTGTAACTACCACTTCTAGCCACCAAAGGGCCTCAATTCTCATGGTCTAATTATGGAATGTGCCTTTTTATGGACCTAATTGTTTCCCGGAATTCAGACAAGCCAGGCGGATATTTACAAACTGAACTTTCTTGGGAGGATCAGTGTAACAAATGGGGAGCACACAGGAAGCAAAACTCTACTGAGGGATGGTGCCATAGTGCAGTAATGGATAGACCTCTACTTCTACACTGGAGTCCTAGCTGCCACTTGCTATCTTGCCCTTCAGTGGGGCTGTGGTAGTTGGCCTCTAGTTATGTTCTGCCTCTCTGCTCCTGTTCCCATGGGATGAAAATCTGGGGACTTGTACAAATGGTGAATGGTAGCCTCTGTAGTTGTGCAGGGTATAGAGAATCTGTACCCTACCAGCACTCCAGCTTCTGTTCCACACTGGATTCAAGCAATCTTACTGGCTCCCATTTAGCATGTCCAATTAACATTGCTTGAAGGGTGAATTTACAGGCCTTGTGTTTTACAATATTAGGTAGGGGAAATATTCTCCAGTTAGATATAATGTCCATCCCCATAATACAATCAGGTAAAAGAGACACAGCCACTCTACATAAAGCATATTCAAACACAGTGATTTTCCTACAAACTTTACCTTGATTCCATTAACTCTTCCATTCCTAACTGTAGCCTCCATTAGGACTTCATCAACAGGTTTTGTTTTTTACAATACTAGGTAGGGGAAGTCTTCTGCAGTATGACATAATATCCATTCTCATAAAATATCCAGGTAAAGGGGACACAACTTCGTTATATAAAGACTGTTTAAACATTTCAACTTTCATAATCTTGTCAACTCTTACATTTGAATATTTTCTCAGGCTAATTGTATCATGAGTCAGGTCTTCACCAGTAGATTTTGTTACCACAGAGCATGAGGTTCCTATATCAAGAAGTCCTGGAAACTTCTCTTTTCCACACCCTGAGCATTTGACCAACTCTTGTGCAAAAGGTTTTGGGTCCTCAGTGAGGAGTTGAGCCAAGGGTTCCCGGTCGATTTTTCAATCTTTAATTTGATTAATCTCCCTAACTACTGCCCTTTGTGTTTCCTATTTGCTTTGCTCCTATCAATATTTGCTTTATTCACTTTACTCTTTAATAACTATTAAATTTTTTTTCACCTGGCTTAGCTCAGTCTCCTGATTCTCTCCTCAGCCTTTCCTCATTCTCTCGTTAATTAACCTAATATTTTTATTAACATCTGTAAGAATCATGAGTGGAAGCTGAGACAGCACATTCTACAAGGCTTCCCCAACCATTCCTTGGATTTTCAGCCTTAAGATTATATAGGGCTCCCATGTGAAAGGGCCTCCCTTGACTACAGCATTCACCATGACCAGGGGAATGGGTATACTCAGTGGGTGACTATCCTGGTAATCATAGAGCCAGTCCCACATGGCTTGCATATGAAGCATATCAGCTGCTTCAACTGGGATGCTCCACTTGTCATTCATAAGGGGAGATGGACAGTCCCTCTTCTTAGGGTAAACAGACCTTACAATAGCTTTTATCTAGTCCACCAGGCTAGCTGTTATCTGTAACCTCCTATGTGTCTGGATTACATATAGCCACCTGTGATTGTTCCATAGTGAGCTGTGAGTTCTGCGTCTACCTAAACATTATATTATATTCTGTAGCATTCGAAACCAAAGATACAGCCCCAACATGCAAGAAATTCTTTGACATCAGCTGGAGGTCTTACAGTGATGATTTGTAAATATTTTCTACAATTCTGAGTGGTGCTAACTTTCATTCTCTTGATAGTGTCTTTTGATGCCAAAGAGATTTTAATTTTGGCATAGTCTAATTCATCTATTTTTTTTCTTTTGGTGCCAGTTCTTTCAGTGCTACACCTAAGAAATTATTATCACATCCAATGTCATAAAGCTTTTCTCCTATTTTTTTTTCTTCTAAGAGCTTCATAGTTTTAGCTCTTATGTCTAGGTTTTTGATCCATTTCGAGTTACTTTTTGTATATGATATAATGCAAGAATGACTTGCTTTTTAACATTTTACGTTTGCATTGACTATCAAGCATGTAAGTGACAATATTTTATAGGAATTTGAATATATGATGTCCCCTTCTCTGCACAGCACATTTCTACTCTTCCTTTAAGACCCTATCCAGCTGTTATGAAAATTTCAGACACTAATTGAGGAGAAAACTTTCAGAAGTTTAAGCTCATAAAAGATGAGGTCTTGGAAGTGCCCATCAGATTTGTGGGTTAGAAGGCTCGTTGGTGATCACTGAGAAAGCAGAAGGCTGAATGCCATGTATGGAGAAGTCAAGAGAAGGTAAGGACGGGCACTCTTTCCAAAGGCTTTGATATGAGGACTTGTCTGCCTTTTATTTCGATAGACTTGTCAGCATTTCACAAGTGTTTTGATGATGAAAGAGGTCCAGGAGATTTGCATCTCCAACTTTACCTCAAAGAGGCCACCCTCTTGCCAGGAAAGGATGTTATAACTGTCAGTGGGTAGGATTTACAGGCAGACAAATTTTGGCATAGACTAAGCTCTAATGCAGAAATCATCAGAGTCAGGTAGATTTAGGAGGTCAAATCCCAGCACTGCCACTCAACAGCTCTGTGACCTTGGACAGGTCACTTTTTCTAATCTTCAGTTTCTTCATCTGTAAAATTAGATTTTGCGAGGATTAAATGAAATTAAATTAGTTAAGACACCAAGAGTAGTTACACAGTGGAATCCAATAGTGACACAATAATTGTTAGAGAAGACTTGATAAAAGAGAAATAATCTTCAGAACACGCTAAAAATGGAATGAGGTCCCCATCAGTGGGGTTGTACAAGAACAGACTACATGACTGCTTAGTGGGAACTTTATGGAGTGGGTTCTAATGGTTTTGATGTTAAAGTCCTTTCCAATCTGCAATTTTATAATTCTAAGAATCCTAAACAATAGAACTGAAGACACAAAGGATGTTACTGAGGCAACTCTGTTAATAGTGGAGGCTTTATGCCCAAATGGGGTCTTTTTGGAGCAATTGGCCTAAGGGCAAGGATAAATACCATCCAAGGGACTATGTGAGTGGGAAGGGGAGGTGGGTGGAGTACTATGTAGTCTCAGATTTGAGAGCACACTGCCAGCTGTGCTGTCTACTGCTGCCATTTGGCATCCTGCTTCAGCACTGTATGCATATTCTTTCAATAATTAAATAGGCCCCTGAAGTGACTGCATGTTCATTTTCCCCCTTTACTCAGTCAGTGGGGCATCCCATCCCATTCTTATTTATGTTTTGGGAATTTTGTCTTAATTGACTCCCATTTCTAGAGAAGACTTTAAATGTTACAGTGAGAAAGAATGTTTCTTGATTATCTAGACTTGCGTGTATGTGTGGCTTACAATATCTTTTTCAGTTTGGCCTCCAAAGCTATATCCATGATGCTTCTCCCCACTGTGCCCTCTTCTTACCACAGCTACTGACCCAGACTTTTGCAATAGCCTTCTAATTTGTTTTTCACCTCTGCTGTTCATTCCCTCTTTAAACCTTTCAGCATCCAAACCGTTTACTATCTGACTCCAATCTACCCTTCTAGCTTGCTCCTCCCCACCCTTCCTGTCATGCACACAGGAACCTAATAGGGCTACTGGCCTTTCCCTGAGCAACTGTCTCTTCTAGATATTCAGTTTTCCTTCTTCTGCCCAAATCCCATCCTCTCTTTAAAAGCCAGTACCATATATCTCCCTAGAACCACCTGTGAGAGCTCGAGCTATGCGTGGACTGTGTGGCTTTCTTTGTGCCCTGATCACATAATACCATTTATTAGAGTTCATTCTCTCTCTCTCTCTCTCTCTCTCTCTCTCTCTCTCTCTCTCTCTCTCTCTCTCTCTCTCATGTGTGTATGTGTCTCATTTCCCTTGAAAGTCTGTAAGCTTTATTTCTCATATCAGTAGCCACATTCTCTCCACATTCCTTCTAATTTTAAAAACAAACTATTTTTGTCCACCATAATTTATATCGTGAATCCCTACCCCGTTTAACAACTAAACAAATAAATCTAATCAGGGGTTGTGTAGGTTATACTGCAAAGTAATTTTAATAGCTCACATCCTAAAAGACAAATTATAGAAGTCATTTCATGTACGAATTGACATTATAGAAATCTGAGTGGGGAAAAAAATGAGACTACACGAGCAATTCTACTGAATGTTTTCAAGGTGTTCTTAATCAGCAAGGAGTCACATTTGCTCCCCTGGTTCACCTGGTTCACCTTTCTCTCTCTCTCTCTCTCTCTTCTCTCTCTCTCTCTCTCTCTCTCTCTCTCTCTCTCTTTGTAAATGTCAAACCCAAGACAAACCCAAGAGAGAAGTTTATTTGAACTATTTATTTATTTGATTTATTTCTTTGCTTGTGAGCCTGACTAACTAATGCCATTTGGTTGTTCTTGTGTATTATGAGACTTTAAAGAAATGAACAATTCTCTAGTTCGTTCTTCAGGATGTGGGCATATTGCATCCGTTAAATCTCTTGAATTTACAGAGTGGGCTAGTATAGAAATCACAGATGAGTCTAGTGTTCATTTGGACAGCATCAATTTCCATAAAAAAGATGACAAGTACCCACCACAGCTCTTCTGACAGCTTCCATATTCCTCATGTTGTTTGTGAGAACACTGGTCATTACAGTGAATTGGTTTCTGTAGACTTTGATTCTCCCACATTGAGCATATTGAGTTGAGGTGGAGCAGAAGGGGTCAATATGCCTTACTAGACAAACAGCCACCAACGCTGTGTTTGTTAATACTGACAGGACTAAAATAGAGCGAAGGGCATTTGGAACAGGGTGCATACATATTCAAATGCTTAAACCTATTCCAAAAGCTATAAGATCTGGAAAAGCTTCACTGTGGACTTAATAGATTCTATTTGGGAGTCAGCTGTGGAAATGGATTCAGAGTGACCCTTCTTGTGTTCCATTAAATACAAACATGTTAAGAGAGCTTATTTCTACTGAAACATATTATCATGGCATTTTATTTATGCAAAATTTCAATTTGGATTTATTAAAAAGAAATGGAAATGCTTGCTTCAGCTTAAGGGTTATGTCTGGAACGTAATTTGTAAAATATACTCCCTATTCCAGCCCACTGGCCAGAAATGACCACCCTATTCCAGAGGACAAATAATAATCCAATCCTCACTGCAGCCCTGTAAGGTAGATATTATTAGTCTTTCCATTTTCCAGCCAGGAAACAAGATGATATAGTAGAAGTCAGACCTTAACCTCTGGAGCCAGATTGCCTGGGTTTGAATCCCAGATCTGTCACTTACTAGCTGTGTTATCTTAAGCAAGTTATGTAAATTCTCTGCACCTCAATTTCCTCATCTCTTGAGTGAAACAATACTAGAACTTCATTATAGGATAAAATGAGTTAGTTAGTGGAAAGCACCTAAAACTATTGCCAAGCACATAGTCAATGTTTGAAAAATGGAACATCTGGAGTTAAGTGGGCATTCTCTGGCCAGTCAATAGAACAAGTGAGAAGGAAAACTATGACTCACTAAAGCAGGCTAGAAGGAAAAAAAACGTGGGTCACTGGAGCTGGCTTGTCTTATCTATAGTTCCTGAGATGAGCTAGTGACTCTGGTTGGGGACGAAGGCAGGCATATATAAGGGTTGGAAAACACAGTCCAGGAGAAGCTAATGCCTGGGATGTGTCCCAACAGTGAATGCCCCAACTTAAAGCTTCTGAAATCCAAGAGATGAGCAAAGGCCCCTCTCTACAGAGGCTCCACGAAGAGTTTAGCACCCTGAGAAATAAACAAACTACTAAGCTCAATGAATCACAATAAATTCATTTTTAAACTATTACTTTACCCTCTTAATTTAGAAGTGACAATTTATAAAACAACTGACTATTCATCATAGTTTTCCTTTGGGAGAATTGAAGCACAGTAAGGGTGTCAAACACCTGAGTTACATGGAATCACTGTCATTTTACCTTATAATTTCTAATGAGTGGACTTGGTGTTTCATTGTCATCACAGAAGCTAAATGTTTCAAATATAATTTTGTTCAAAGTTCCCCATCCATATTGAACTAACTAACTAATGTTTCCACTTTACTTTTCCATTGCACTCTCAAGTAGTTTCTATAGCAGCAGTTTCAGCATTTATACCTTTCTATCAGCAGCTATGCCTCAGATATTCATGTGGATACAGACTGGTTTACATTGCAGCACGGGACAAAATGCAGAATTTCTTTATGTATCTGGTTGGCTCTAATGAGGGATAAATTATTTAGAACAACCACTCTCATGGAAAACAAAAGGAAAATTTAGCTGAACATAATGTATGTTGGCTTGAGTAAGGCTCAATCCCATGCCCCTCACTTGGAGTTGGATTCCAGTTTCTGACCATCCAAACAGTTTCACAATGCATACTGAAAGGTATAGCCCCATCCAGCAACATTGCCAATACGTGAGACATCATAAGGGCCCCTTAGTACAGAGAAATCCACCAGGCCACTGAGTTCCTAAACTCAAGGTGATCCTTCATTCATTATTATAACCATATATACTGAGAAAATGCCATGTGCCAAGCACTGCACCATGCACTACCAGACACATGATTTGCCCCCAGGGAAATGATTGTTTAGTAAAAATATAGATGATGAAACAAGGGATTCCAATACAGTGTGGTACTGTGACAAACATAAGAAGTGCTCCTAAACCAGGCTTGAAGTTTTGCCAAGAAAATTGGGTGGCTGGGGCAGGGGTGAAAGGAAGAATTAATCTTCACACTTTTATATCTTTTCCTCAACCATGTCCCAATCTATAAACAATTTGGATTTTCTGAGTAAACTTTTTAATACCTTTGCTTTTTCCACTGTGATCCAAGCCACCATCATCTCTCAGGATTACTATAGTAGCTTCCTAACTGGCTTCCTCACTCCCAGTTTTGTATCCTAGGGCAAATATCATTGACTCCATTCCAATCCCTATCACATCAAGCCTTACGGCATGGTAGAGATTGGAAAGCTAGTCTACATTTTCTGAATTCCCACCCTTATGGCCTGAATTACACAGATAACTTAGTTTCTTCCAAGTAGATAAACCTGTATGAGATTTGGAAGGGGAAGTAAAGTGTGGTCTGTGGTTTCTGGTTTCTGCTAGTGAGCATGGTCTTGGAAGCTTGTGCTTCTACAGCAGCAACAATAATAGAGGTCCCAAGGTACGCTTCCTAGTTTTGTGGGTATCAAAAGGCAATGCATTGGACATCTATTTTGTTTATATAGATAGAGAATGAGGTCACATGGTCTTGAAGCTAAAATTTGTGATGATCTCAGCAGAGGCAGAGTAGTCCTGAAGTCAGCTATTAGGGCAATGATTTCCTCACTCTCCACCCTCAGGACTATACTAGTTCTGTGGTGTTATTGAGGGAAATAGTTCTGGAAATTCAACATAGAGTCTATTTTTCTGGCTCTTTCAACACCTTTGTAAGCACCTAATCCCCCTTTCTTCTTAAATGCATTAAAGTGATTTCTTCTTTCTGTAACAGATTCCTATATTCTGCTCTCTATACAGATGGTAAAAGATTTTTTTTTTCATTGAAAACAAGATCCTATAACCTCTTTGCTCAAAATCCTCCAATGGCTTTCCATTCCACTTACAATAAAACCAAGCTCATAATTTCCTTCTTTTCTACCCTGGATCCATTTCCTAAAGCTCTATTTTCCTTCTTGCTGTTCCTCAAGCATACCAATGACAATTCTGCCTTAGGGCTTAGTGTTTACTATTCTCTCTACCTGGAATATTCTTCCTCCAGATGGATGGATGCTCTATTGTTACTCCACCCCAGTCATATCTTTCTAATCTAAAGTTGCCCAACTTCACTCTCCACATTTACCTTCTATATTTACTTTCTGCAGAGCATGCATCACTCTCCAAGGTTTCTTGTTTGATTTTTTATACATCATCTGTCTCTCTCCACTAAAATATAAGTTCCATGAGGATAGATACCTTGTCTATTTTTCCCCAGTGGTTCCATGAGAAAATCAGTGACCCATAAATAATTGAAAAATTCCTAGAGATTCGGGAAGAAGATAAAGAAATATAAGAGACTGGGTATTTTTGAATGTTTCTGAGTTGTTCAGGGAGTTTTAGAAAGCAAAACATCAAAGACTGAAAAATTAAAACACCTGAGAATGGTGGTAATTTCTGAATAGTATTCTTGTAATTATGAGATAGAAGTATGCAATCAATGTGAAGAACAGACAGCCTTGTATCTGCACTGAGTGTTATTACATCATTGACATCCTATTAGAAGGCTAGTTCATGACTTGTCGTGCAACTACTTGGGATTTCCTTCTACAAAAGCATGTGTTACTCCCCAGATGGCCTGTTTGGTCATCTGGGGAGTAATACAACAGGGTCTTGAGGTTCAGATCATATTAGGGGGCAAAACTGCATTTTGCAAGCCTCTGTTGTATATTTAGCCTAGCACTACACATTCTAGGATGGGAGTAAAAATGGGAAAGACACAACCCTTTCCAGCAAAGGGGAAAGAGAAGCTGACTAGAAGAGCACCAACCTGTAGGAATCAGATAGGGTAGAAGCTCTGGAGAGGGAAGAGAACAGAAAGATGGAGAACCAGAAACCATGACACCAGTGAATGGGAAACCTCAAAGTGCTTTGGAACTAGGGCAGAAGTCAAGGCCAGTTTGGGACTGAATTGGCCAGACATTTTTTTATTTCTTAAGCCAGAACCAAAATAAGTATTAACACCACAATGTTGCTTTTCTATGTCCTTGGGTCACCTGAATTAGAATCTCCAGGGGGTACTTGTTAAAAATGAAGACCTTCACCTGCTACATCTTCTACTAGGATGGCTCCGAAGATTCTGCAAATCAGCAGTCTGCTTTCTAAGTAAATTTTAAGTATACTAAGGTTTGAGAGTCACTAATATCACAACCAATGAGCCCAAGGGTGAAGTGATAATTTGCCAAGTGAGAAAATTCTAGAATGGGTATGCTGTCATGAATGAAAGCAGACTTTCTCACGTGTGCGTGCGTGTGTGTGTGTGTGTGTGTGTGTGTGTGTGTTTAAAGGTAAGGTTAGTGCAAACAAGGAAAATTCTGTTAGATCATCTTTGCATCAAGCATATTTTAATATGAGAAGGTTCATTACACCATAATTTGCAAAAGCAGAAAACTATAAACAAGCCACATGTTCATCAACAGGAAAGTAAATATACTATGGAGTTTTTATATGATGGATAACTATATAGCAGTAAAAATTGACTTGTAAAGTTGTGCACATCAACATGAATAAGTTTCACACACAAAATTCGGGGGGAAAGAAAGAAGCAAAAAATATATATATTATACATATATAATATATATACTTCCAAAATTGACAAAAATAGCATCATATAAGGAACATACCTGTGTAGTTACCATATGATAAATACGTGAATTATTAACAAAATTCAGGATAGTTTGTTACCTCTGGGAAGGAATGAGGGGATGAATCAAGGAGAGCACAGGTGGACTTCAAAGGCATTGACCATGTACTAGTTCTCAAATTGGTTATAGGTATACAGGTTTTCATGTTAATATGATATATACACTATATATATATATATATGCTATATTATCTTCCACATACATAAAATAGTTCAAAATTTTTAAGGAAGTGATAGGGTCTAAAATCAGACAGGAAAAATGGAGAGAGGGTGCACCAGAGTAAATAATTAATTGAGTAAGGAAGAGGGAACAACCAACTTATAGGGGGCCTCTTAGAACAGTTTTAAGCTCATTTTTGTCATAGATTTGGTGATGGAATCAATGAAGCCTTACATTCTAAATAAACATACATAATTCATTCCTTAGACATCTGAGAAATAAAAATTTCATGCCTCAAAACTGATCCTACCATATAACGTGATTCACAGGACTTGAAAACGGCATGTTTAATGAAACGCCATTGTCTGAGAATTCTAAAATGTGTACTCATTCCTTGAAGTTATAAACATCTAAAAATAGGGAACTGAAAGTAAAAGTTAATCTTCATTTCTAACATTCATATCATCAGAACATTCCCAACTGGTACAGAAAGATGTTTCCAACTCTGACACTCACACTAACCCCCTTTTTTCTCCCTGTGGTCACCCTCCAGATAGTGGAATAAAAGTAAATTTTCATCATATTATTTCTAATGACTGAGCCATAATCAGGAAACTATCAAAACATCTTAACCTTTCCTGAGTGAGGCAGAGGGGAGCAATACAGGCCGTTCCCTAGAAGAAGCACAAAGTGTTCAAGGCTGAAGGACTCACTGACAGCATATTTTATACATGTGAAAACAGAACAACCCACAAACATCCAGAGATACAGGAAATGCAGGAAATATCCCTGATCTGATTTAGGGACGAGCTCTCAGGGACACAGAGAAGCCTGTTATGTTAGAGCTATAGCAAACCCCTCAGGGCAACAAGTCTAGCTTCTGCACAGGGACATGGGAGGATAAGTGAAACCCAGAAAAGGGAAAAGTCTTCACCGATACCTCCCGCTAAACAGTTGCACAGGTGAGGCTACAGTCTTTTCCTACCTCCAACTCATTGTTCTTTGTTGTTCCAGAGTTTAAAAATTCCAGAAAGAACCAGGGATATCGCAATTCTGAATGTTAGAGCTAGAAATATCCTTAGAAATCATTTGGTAAAATTGTTTCTTTATGTTGGTGGGAAAACTGAGACTCAGAGAAGAGAAGTGACTTATAAAACTCATAGACTGAAGCTAAAACTTGGTGGGCACTTTCAACACTTCACTTAGCAATATTTTTAGGCTTTTAACTCAAAACTCTCAATTTTTAGTACCAATCTGTCTAAAGGTCAAGGATTTTTAGTTACAGGTGACGAAAACACCTCTCCAACTGTCTTAAGCCCAAAAGAAATTATTGGTTTACATAACTGGTAATCTCAAGGGTATATCCAATGGTTCAAATGATTAACTCACTTTTTTTCTCTCTCCTTTCATTTTTCAGTTCTTCTTTATTCTTAGGCCTTATTCTCTCCTATTATGGATGAGATTTCTCTACGTAGACAAGATTTACATGGTACAATTTTAGCAACTTGAGTGGAACAATAACAATCTATAAAGGACTTATATCTCAGGAAACAGCTCTGATAAATCCTTGTTTGGATCATGTGCTATCACATAGACATGTGCTTAATTAGGATGGCTCTCACCACTTTGTTCCCAACATGTTCTTGCCACAGAAAGGATAAATGTCAATTCATTCCATTGGTAAGGTAAATATTGTCATGCTATGCATAACTAAATTCAAAAGCAAAAGGAAATGATAAGTAAGAAAGTAAGAGAACAAGGAGCATCACCTATGCTTTATCCTCACAGATCTGGAATAAAGGGTTGGATCTTTTGTTTGAAAAAATAACAGGATATATTGCATTAGATATGCAGCCAGTGGTTCTGCTTCTTATTCATTGTATGACATCAGGCAAGTTACTTCATCACACAAATAAAGTAATTGCCCCTCTTCCCCCTCACATTTTCTCATCAGATCAATGAGGATGAGAATCTTAGTGGAGTCCACTACAAAAGGCTATGGTGACTATGACTACCATACTGTTCAACTCCAGGGAAGGGTGGCAGTCTCATTTAAACTTGAATGCCAGGATGATGAAAGTAATGCTGATCAATGCATGACTATATATGGTGGCCCTGGTTACGACAATCCAATGAAATGATGACTGTGAAAGCATTTTGTAAGCTATAAAATTTGTCAAAATTTGACAAAGGCATTGTATTTGCCCTCAAGAAGTTCACATTCAAGTTCTATCAGAGAAGCAGATCTACAGAGATCTTTTTATACATGGATTTCTCACAGGATTTGACAATTGCAGGGACTGGTTAAACAGTCTCTGTAAAAATATTATCTTTGTAACTAATCCTTTATCTTAAAGCCCACAAGTCAGGCAGCAGAGAAGAGAAGATGAACGAAGGTGGAGGGAGAGCAAGAACAAGGATGGCACCCACAAGCATGTGCTGGAGCTCGCTCGCAAAGGTGAACTGAAACTGTGTCCATTCTTGTTGCCTTAGATCTTGATAGTACAAATATTCTGGAGAGGGTGAGACCTTTTGTCACTGAACTAAACATGTCCTGGTCCAGCAGTCACAGAAGCTGAAATAGGATCCAGGGGAAGATAGAGTAGTTGCAGGCCTGACTGCTGCCTTACACTAATGAGGTGAGACAGCAGATAAGTGATAATATTTCTGAGCTAAAAAAAAAAAAAAAAAAAAAAAAAGATTGCTGCTTCCCTTCTGCTACATAGATCTCCCACAGAAGTCTCTCTTGTGGCCCACCCTAATCTAGAGAAAGGGAATTCTGGGCAATATAGCTTAACTTAGGCAATTTGGCACATTGTAAAGCCAAGTTATATGTGGAGAAACTGGTGGGAAATACTGTATTATTGGAAGGGTGAAAGGATTTCAGGCACAGGGGATAGATAGGTTGAGCAAGGGCATGGATATGAGGTATGGGATATGTTTGAGAATCAACAAGTAGCCTATTTTTTCAGGCATTTCAACTCTAGGAATAGGCAGACATAAAACTGTAAAGGAAGTTTAGGGCAATACCAAGTGACTCTTGAATGTCAGGTAATGAAATTATATCATGCAATAGATGGAAAAATGATTGAAGGTTGCCGAGTAGATGAATGACATTTTTGGAATTTTAATCTGTCAGTGGATACCGGGTAAATCAGATAAGTGCGAGTGTAGCAAGAGAGAAGCTTAGTGCCAAACAGAGGACTTAAGATTGTTTTTGGTCCATCTCAGCCCTCAAATATAAAAGGGCCATGGGAGGGGATGAGAACTACTCAGCTGCTCTATGGCACACAATTGTCAGCTCTTCTGTTATGAGTGATCCTTCAGACCCTCTGACTAGTTGCAAATTACTCCTGTCTCCTGAATACCCCTCCTCATACCCAAGAGGTCTTTTACAACCATTGGTGGTTGTTCTGAAAATGAGAGGGGCAAGTTTTTCCTGAGATGATGGGTGCCCAGGAACATCTCAAGGGGTTATAGGATGCTGGCTGCACTTTGGGGCCAATTAAGCTCTGTTCTTGGAAGCAGAAATGGATACACTTTCACATTAAGGGGAAAGAAGATGAAAGCATAAGGCCTCTGCTGGTTTAAGACTTTACAATAGCTCTTCAACTCCCATGTCAGCAGCTGGTGAATAGCAACCACCTCCCTGTCTGATCCACCACACTTAATGTGTAATTGGAAAGTCCAAACAGAGCAGCATCCCAGCCCCAGCACAGAAACTTGTATTCAGGTCCACGGATCCTGAGTCCTGGATCTAATCTTACTAAATGTAGGACCCTGGACATCCCCTCTTCCTCCTAGGGCCTCAGTTTCTTCATGTGCACAGTTGAAAGAAAAACAATCCCTACATTACCTAACCAAGCTGCAGAAAGGTCTCCATGAGATGACACTTGTGAAAGCCCTTGGTAAACCGAAGAGCTGTGCTCAGGGGATGATTCATCATTGTGGTTATTATAAAAGAATCTTCACTGGCCTGAGTAATACTGTGGTTACAGTAGTGCTTAATAAATAATTCCTGGTGCCATGGCTGCAACTGACTATTTGATCTATGAGGAAAAATGTGTAATTAGAAAAAGAGACTTGGTAACACATTGTGAAGTAAAAGTTACACAGGCCATTACTGAGCGACCTGGGGAAGAGGAATTATTCCCACTCCATTAGCCCCTCACTACCTGTTTTGGACATTTCTCTTTTTGGCATTTGCTCCTCTGCCTGTTCTCTTTTCTTCAAGTGAGTTCATCTCTCCATCCACTCCATGAACTCCTCTCCATTCTATCTTTCTCCGAAACTTTCTCTCCTCTCTCATTTCTTTTATTTCTTTATTTCCTAATAAACTCTCTGCTTTGCCTGCTTTTATCTCTCTCTGCAGTTTACTCTCTGTCTCTCTTTGTCCCTCTCTCTGCTTCCCCACCCCCATCTTTCTCACACATTTTATAAAGCAGTTCTCTCTACCTAGAGGCTCAAGAAGGAGAACCTTCCAGCCAGTGTTGCTAGGCAGGCCAATATCACATGGCCGATCCCATTTTTTCTATCTGTGTCACCTTCAGAGCTCTGCTACTCGGATTCCATACAAAAGCTCAGATTCAGCAGATCTGAGAAAATAACAGGTCTGGTTAGATAACTTACAGTTGGCCAAAGATGTCAGCTTTGCTCTGGGATATCTTAGTTGCTAGAAATATAATAGGGGGGAAAAGCTAAGGACATAAAAACTATCACAAAACAGCATGCATTCCTACATAATGCTCTCCGAAGTAGAGGGTTCTTAACTTGGAGCTCGTACACACACTACGGAGAAGCCACAGGGCTAAAATCTCCTTGTAAAGTCATGCAACAATCAAATATTTATATTTATTTGTGCTTTTTGTTGTTATTATTCTGAAGGTTTCATGGCTCTTATCAAATTTTCAAGAAAGCAAGGCTTTCCAGGGAGTTCTTACATGTCTTTCCAACTCCTTTCGAGTTGTCTGTGCTTGACGTTTTCCACTGCTATCCCTCCTCCCCATGCACAGACTTCCTATTTCTCCACCATGATCTGACCTGCATGGACTGCTTCCATGGGCCCCCTCACAGTAAGGTTTCAAGTTGGTTTCAGCCAGTGGGAGGCACTTCCAGGAGATCAGAGGGAGGAGTTGTAGGAGAGAAAGGAGAGAGTAATTATTTCCCAGGCTACTTCCATGATATCTTGCCAAGAGTTGGCTTTGCCCCTGTACTGAAGGTCACAACTCCTGTCAGGCAGCCCTCTCCATATGGCTACCATCTCCTTTTGGGTTCTATTAAGTGCACTCTACTCTTACTTCTTCAGACCTAGGGAATGTAAGGACTCCAGCAGTTAATAGGCCCAAGGAACCTTTTTGGTCTTCTTAAGCCCTACCCACAACTCAGTAAGTAGACTGTTTATTAAACCTTCCTCCATTATCCAGTTTGAGAGAGCCATATGTTTCCACTGGAACCCTAAATAATAAATGGAGGCATATGAAATTAGAAAGTGGTGGCTAGAGATAAAGATTTGGAAGTTATCCAAAAGTAATAAGTATTTGAGTAGATATAGCTCTTTTCAAGACTCAACTGTAATGGGCAGAGCATTCTATTTCAGATGACTTCATGTTGTTCCACCAAGTTTCATTGCTAGTAATGAAGAGAGTATGATTATTTTTAGGGTTGCTAACCTTGACATAACAATTTCAGTGGATAAAGTGATGCTATTTGCCTCTACAGTAATGACCACTTGAGCTTAAGAACAAATCTTGTACCAATAGGTATTTCACCAGAGTCTTGATTCTATAGGCGATCTCACATTTCTTTATCATCCCACCTTGCTCAGATGTCTAGTAGTTTGTGAGGGGCCTGGTTTGCTGAATGCTTATAAGTAGGTATTATTCCTGCTAGACACTTGATCAATGAGCAATAGGCTCCTTGAAACATGTCTCTCTAGTGCAGGTCACTGATTGGGTTTCTTCCAGTGAAACTTAATGTTTTCTCCCTTCTAATTCCACCACTTTCTATGTGATCTCTCGCCTCTTTCTTCCCTCCCCAGACTGTGGAAAAGAAGACTGGATTACAAAGGCTTTTAAATCTCTGAATGTATCTCTTTTGAAAACTAGATTACAAATAAGAAAAGAAAACTGGATTACAAAGGCTTTTAAATCTCCGAATTTATCGCTTTTAAAAAATTCAAGAACCAAGATTTTGGCACTTACATTCTCTGGTTGCATTCTGACAACATGCCCTGAAGCCATGAGTGACTCATGTCTAGCATTTTGGTTGGAGTTGGAGAGGGTCTTAAGTGAAATTAATGATGCACATAAGAGGGAAAATGCATAAGTTAGGGTTCCGAGACCTTTTCTTGTCACAAGAATTTCCAAAATGAATTGAAGAAGACCACCCTATACTACCTATAGATTGCATGAATATCAAGGGTCCTTTAGAATTAGAAGGCTCTTGCCTTTTTTTTCTGAATTGGAAACCTTTTCTGAATAAGACTATGAGGGATGATTTTATTCACAAAGAACAATATGAATGTTAAGCTCCTCCAATACTAGGGCATAGTAATTTGCATGAGCTCATTCCTCATAGTTTCACTGACTCACCTGGCAAGAAGTATCTGGTCAATTGACTTCATTTAAAGAATGTGAAGAGTTGGAATGAACTCTCTGTATACTGGGCTAATCACACTCATGATATCTAATAATTATTGAGCACTTAATGTTTGCTAGGTACTATGTTAGAACTTTACACATTTTTTTCATTTAACCCTTCAAGTACCATATGTGATATGCACAATTATTATCAACATTTACATATAGGAAACTGGAGACATAGAGATTAAATAACTTCCCCTAATTCATACCATCTGAGATGGAGCTGAGATTCAAATCCATGAGATCTGGCTCCAGAACTCATGCTCTTAATAACTACACTGTAGTACAAACTGTTTTCTCAGATGCAGTGTTTATAGGTCCTCTCATGCATATGAAGTGCATCTACCTTTAAGAAGATTCAGAAAATAGTAAAGGTAACAAAAGAGTAAATAATTTAGATTGAAGTCATTAGATTTAGAAGCTCAATTCTGACTCTATTAGGACAGAAAGATATTTGGGCAGCATAAAAACTGGAGGTGGCAGTGACAACCAGGCAAATAAGTCAGAGAATGATATGGTGGAGATAAATGCAGGTAAATGACTGCCCATGGAGGTGTATAATTAACCCACAAGGGCATCACAAAGCATTCTCTGAAAGGCAAGGTCATATTACTCCAACTGGGGCCTAGAGAGAGTGTCATGCCACAGCATAGTCATTAATAGGACAGGGATGCCTGGAAGTCCCTAGTAATAGGAGAATGCTATGCATAAAACTTTGGCAGAACCGCAATTCAAGCGAAGCCAAGAGTCAAGTCTAGGGGAGTTAAGAAAGGTAAGAAGGAGCAAGCAGGTGCTATAGGTCCAAATTGGTCAGCAGGTAGGATCTGGAACTCAGAAAGTCAGAGTGCACAAGAGTAGCACCAGCAAAGTTGAATGTTCTTCCAAGATAGAAGCTATATAGGCTTTTCTCAGTTTCAACCTATCTATCTTTTGAATCAGGTCCTCAGAAGGCAGCAAGTAGGAATTATAGTTAGAAGGTGACAGCCCATCTTTGAGTATGGAAAGGTATACCAAGATTCTCTCATGACCAGATATGGTGGGAGTCCCAATGTTAATTGCAGTTTATTCATGTTTTACACACATCTATTATGATTTTAGTCATGTTTATGTCAAAAAGAGAAGCAATTGCAGTACTTTTTAATTTTACATCAGGCAGAAAATCAGCCCCCATATCAGCGTTAACACTAGTCTTGGTTTCAGTAGATTAATCCTTCAAGAAGGATAAAAGTGCAATTTTGAGTTTGCCAAGATTGAGTTAACATGGTTAAGAAGTTGAGTAATAGAGCCAAAAATAAAAATAAAATTGCCCCCCAAATGTAATTTGAATAGAAATATAATCAGATGGAGGATCACAGTTAGGGACCTTGGAAGAGCTTTGGGAAAGAGTAGGTTAAGCATTATGTAAGTTGGAGCAAGCATTTAGAAATAAGTGAAGAAACATCCTTCCCCAAACTACATTTTTCTCAGAAAATAGAGTCTAATCTCCTTAATTGCTCTTCGTCTAACTTGGACCTGACCAGCACGACCATCTGAAAAGCCCAATAATCAGATCAAGGACCTGAATTTGTCTTTTTGTAAATAAATGGTGCCAAATAACAGATTCTGATTATTTTACTAAATGCCTTTTTCACCATCTCTTTCTTGTACTTGTTCTTTTACCTTTCTATAACCCCTTATGCTTCTGACATATGGAAGAGGCAAAAGAACTACACGAATTGACTAAATATTAAACCAAGTAGAATTCAGAGCCTGCTATGTCCTGTTAGACTTGTAACCCAGTTGATCAGCTATATAGCCAGACCACAGGGAACCTACAGAACAAAGGAAGATTCCTGCTGCTATTACTAACAACTGCTTACCCATAACTTTTATGCTGCTTATCCATTACATAACAAAGACTTTAAGCTGTACCTCACACAAGTTAAAAATAAACCCAACCATTCCTTCCATTCTTTACTCCCTATAATCAATAATTTCGTAGAAACTAAGAAACAGATATAAACCCAATTCCTCAAACATTTGGAGTCTTGTTCTGTGACTCTGAGAGGAGACCACACTCTGCCTATGGAGCGTTATTTTTTCTCTAATAAATCTTTCTTTGTCTTTAAATCTGGCTAGCTCTTAAATTCTTTTCTACATGAAGCCTAGGACCCTCCCTCTCTTGGCATAAAACATGAGTCCCCGCTCAGAGGGATTTGCCTTGTCTGCATCACTTCGATCCTTGACTTTCGGTGATGAATCTTGGAGTAGTTAATCCATTCTAATTGCTTTTGGCTTCCTGGTAGTGACTACTTTTAAGAGGCATTTTATTTTCCAAATGTGTTTTGTCAGGAAATAAGTTTAAAAAAGAGTAAATTAAATGTTGAAAAAAGTCCAACACATACAAATGGCCAACAAATATATGAAATGATGCTCGACATCGCTAGCTATTAGGGAAATGCAAATCAAAACCACAATGAAATACCATCCATACCTCTTAGAATAGCTATAATCAACAGGACAAGTAATAACAAATGTTGGAGAGGATGTGGAGAAAAAGGAACCCTCATACACTGTTAGTGGGACTGCAAATTGGTACAGCCACTACGGAAAACAATATGGAGGTTCCTCAAAAAACTAAGAATCGATCTACCATATGATCCAGCAATCCCTCTACTGGATATTTACCCCAAAGACTTGAAAACCCATATCTAAAAAGATACTTGCACACTGATGTTCATAGCAGCATTATTCACAGTAGCCAGGACACGGAAGCAATCAAAGTCCTATGATAGATGATTGGCTAAAGAAGCTGTGGTACATATATACAATAGACTATTATTCAGCCATAAGAAGAGAGGAAATACTGCTATTTGCGACAACATGGATGGACTTCTAGATAATCATGCTAAGTGAAATAAGCCAGACAGAAAAATCAAAAACCACATGATATCACTTATATGTAGGATATAAACCTAAAAGCAACAAGTGAACAGGACAAACAGAGACTCATGGACATGGACAATAGACTAGTGGTTACCAGAGGGGAGGGGAGAGGGGAGAGGTAGATGGGGGAAATTTTTTTTAATTAAAATTAAAAAGTAATAATAAAAAAGAAAAAAAATTGAAAATTAAAATGTTATCACATTTAAAAAAAATAAATAAAAGGAAAAATGTCCAACAGTGTTCTGACCTCCTTTGTTCCATTTAAGAATCTTTAGCTCTTGTTAAGCGCTTTATGTTACTCTTACTGAGTTTGGAGTTGTCCCTATCAGAGCCTTGTTCATTTTATTTCCTGCTGGACTTTAAGCATCCTGAGGGCAAAGCTTGTATCTTATTCTTTTCCACTTTGTCAGCCTGTAAGGCAGTAGTACATGCTTAACATAATATTGTTGCATTGATAATAATATCAAACCCTCCTGCATCACAATATCTCTATCTTTGAAATCATCTACTAATAAACTTTTAATTAATTAACTAACCAATAATCTAATTAATAACCAATTTTAAAATATTTACTTTTAGATTTACTATTGCATAGAGATTTCAGGAAAAGGTGTGTCATTCAAGAAGAGAGCTTCTAAAGGAAACAGAACTGCCAGGAAAAAAATGTCAGTTGTTAAAAACCAAGGCTATAAGTTTTCTAGAATTGGCATATAAGTCCATATCTCTTGTGTCTTCCGTGTTCCTTTACCACTTTGGCTTGACCCTTTGGAGATTTCCTTTACTTTCTTGTAACGTCAGCTATGTATTTACAAGGAAATTTGCTGTAATTTATTCAGCAACTTTGTGCAGCAAGAAAGTATTTCAGAATACCTCATCCACCACCCTGTCAGAAACATTCTAATGTATTGCTTATAAATTTAAAAGCAGTTGATTGCAACGAAATAAAGGACATTTATGAAAAAACTTCAGCTAACATCATACTTGATGGTGAAAGACTAAATTCTTTCTCTTAGGATCAAGAACAAGGCAAGGAAGTATGTGCATCTAACCATTTATAATCATCATTAAACTGGAGATGCTAGCCAGAGCAATCAAGGAGGAGAAGGAGAAGGTAGAGGAATAGGAGGAAGAGGAGAAAAAGAAGGAGAAGGAAAAGGACAAGAAGAAAGAAAGGAGAAAAGAAAGGAGGAGGAGAAGGTGAAAAAGAGAAAGAGAAGGTGGAAAAAGAAAAGAAGTTAGAAAAGAAAGGGGAGGGGCAAGAGGAAAGAAGGAAGGAAAGAAGGTCATTCATTTTAAAAAGCCAGAATCAAAACTCTTTTTTGTAGAGTGCATGCTCACCTATGCAGAAAAGCCTATGGTCTCTAAATAAAGATACTAGAAATAATGAGTTCAGTTAAGTTTGCAGAATATACAATCAATGTACAAAAAAAGAAAGTAAATTTCAATATAGTAGCAATGAACAATTGGAAACTGAAATTTAAAAAAATCCCAGTTATAATGACATCAAAACTATGAAATACTTAGGGATAAATCTAACAAATGATATAAATGACCTATGCAACAAAAACTACTAAATACTACTGAGAGAAATTTTAAAAGATTTAAACAAATGGAAAGACATATCACGGTCATCGGCTGAAAGAACCAATATTATTCGGATACCAGTTCTCCTCAAATTCAACTATATATCAATGCAATTGTAATCAAAATCCCTGCAGAATTTTTTTTTCAGAAATTGACAAGCTGATTCTAAAATTATTATGGATAGGCAAATGATCCAGAATAGCCAAATTAAGTTTAAGAAAGAACAAAGTTGGAGGATTTACTCTGTATATTATAAAACTACTACAATTATGATAGTGTTGCACTGGCATAAGATAAAGAAACAATACTAGAACAATTTAAATAGCCATATGAAAAATGCCGTGTGCCAGTCTCAGCCTATAAATGACCAATGTTGTGGTTGGACTGGCCCCTTGTGGTTCTTATTATGATTGCAAGATGCTCTTCAGCAATAACCATAAGAAAACTTTGAGGGGGAAAAAAAGGTTTATTTTGTACAGGACTTTGAAATTACATGGCACACCTGGAGCCACATGGAGGGAAGGTCACAGGTAGAGAGAGAAAAAGCATGCACGATTGTGCCAGCCTGAGGCTTTGCTTTTTGGGGGGTCAAGTGCGAGGGCCCTTGATTTTATGGTCTTACTCTTATTGATGAATTCAAAACATAAGAGCAGGAATTTAAAGCTTAGGAAGAGAAAAAACAAGAGGTTCAAATGGTCAGTTATGGAAATCAACCAAGATATCTAAAACAAAAGGAACTCCCTGGGGGGAAGTTCCTTTCCCTAGTCTTGTGGCTCACAATATGTTTATTGGAGATAGCTATCTTTGAAGTGGATGTCTGGACAATAAAAGTTTAAGTCATGCACTTGCATTACAAAAAGAAAAGAACAACAACTACTATCAGGGTTTACACTCACAAAACAAAACAAACAAAACAAAACTTTGATTTATACCTTGCATTACATGAAAAATTAAGTCAAAATGGATCATAGACATAAATGTAAAACCCCAAAACTATTAAACTTCAACAAAAATATAGAAGAAAAGTCTTTAAGACTTTGGGTTAAGCAAAGATTGCTTTGATAGGGCACAAAAACACAATGCATAAAAGCAAAATTTGATAAATTGAACATCAAAAATAAAAGACTACTCTTTGAAAGACATTGTTGACGTAATACAATAAAAAGACAAGTCACAGATTTGGAAAAAAAAATACTTGTAAATCATATATCTAACAATGGGCTTGTATCCAGAATTTATAAAGGATTCTTATAATTCAGTCAGAAGACAAACAACACAATAAATAAAGTGGGCAAAGGATTTGAGAAGACACTTCTCCAAAGAAGATACATCGATGGCAAGTAAGCATGTGAAAAGAAGCCCAACATCATTAGTTATTATAGAAATGCAAATTAGAACTACAATGAGATGCTACTACCCAATCACTAGAATGGCTAAAATTCAAAAGACCAACTATATCAAGTATTGACAAGGATGTCAAGCAACTGAATAATCATGCACTGCAGTTGGGAATGTAAAACTGTACATCCACTTTATAAAATACTTAAGCAATTTCATTAAAAATTAAACATGCACATACACTGTGACCCAGTCATACCGCCCTTAAGTATTTACGTGAGTAATGCAAGCATATGTCCTTTCAAAAACATAACAAATGTTCATAGTAACTTTATTAGTAATAGTCAAAAACTAGAAACAACCTAAAGGTTCATCACCAGGTGAATGAATAAACAAGTGTGGTTCATCAATACAGTGGATCACTACTCAGCAATGGACAAATCTCAAAATAATTATGCTGAGGGAAAGAAGGCAGTCTAACAAAAGTTCATGTTACATGACTCCATTTATATAAAATTCTATAAAATGCAAACTAGTCTATTGCGACAGAAAACAGATCAATGGTAGTCTTGGGATTAGGGTGAGGGAAGGGGCAGAAAAACAAATGAGAAAACTTTGGAGGCATGATAAATATGTTCACCATTTTAAATGTGATGATGTTTTTCACATGCCAGAATTTAATGAAATTGCACACTTGAATATGTGCAGTTAATTGTATGTCAATTATTACCTCAATGAAGCTATTTAAAAAAAATAGTTGGTTGTAAAAAAGCTATACATATTTTCAAAACAGGATTCCACAAGCTGGCTATTTGGAACACAAACTTAAAATTTGTTTCCATGCTCACTTTACCTTACATTTTCAACCTCAGGTTAACTTCCATGAGTCCACAGCCAAACTTACAGATGGGTGCTGCCACCCCCAACAATTCTGCCTCTTTAAGAGGTCCTTCCACATTTACAATTTTAAACTCAGTCCTCCAAAATCTAGATTTATAATGGAAATTTTTAAGAGTAGAATACCAGAAAAAAAAATTGAATTAACACACAGATTGAATCAAGTATAACATGGAGAGTCTTTTATTTTGTAATGATATCAGAGATCCATGTGAAACTGGTATAAATGCTATATATAAAATGACCAGAGATACATGAATTGGATGACATCTTTTATGAACATGGTCTTAAAATACAACCGTTACTCTTAGTAACATAGTTTCATATGATTTATTTTTAAGTCTCCTAATTTATTTAAAAACTGACATATCTAAATATTACAATAGCTTTTGGCTAAAAGCAGTACAATCCTGATGTGATTAGAATACCAGAAAAACCTCCTTATAAAGAAAATAGTCAAACAGCAAAGCAATCAGAGATGCTTAGTAAGAGTAGCCTCAATGACAGAATCCTTTCCTGCCCAGAGTTTTTAGGATTCTATGACATCTTACATAACATGAATTCCTAACCCAGAGTCTGATCATCCTCTGAACTGCAGAAAAATTATGTGTTCACTTCATTTGTCATACTTTCTTTTCCAATTTTAAATCATTCATGGACTTTCTTCTTATATAAGAAAATGAGTAGAGAGGGAGGAAGAGAGAGAGAGAGACAGAAATGGAAACAGAGAGACAAAGAAGGACAGAGACAGAGCTTCTATTTTAAAGATACAGCCATGACACCATACTTTAAAACAGCAGCCCTGGCTCTCGTTCTGATACTGCCACATACTGCGTGTGTGACACTCGTTTAGTTTCCTTTTCTTTTTGGGCCTGTTACATTATTGATTCGATTAAGATGTTGAATTAGATAGAAGCTCAGGGCCCTCTCAGTTCCAACTTCCCAGGGTTGTATGTACTAAGGCAGCTCTTGACTTAGCTTTGATTTTATTTGCATTTCCCCAGGTCTCTCACATTTCCCTCCTTTCAGCTAAGGTTCTGCATCAGAGTGCAGAACCTTCCCAGCATGGTAAAGACAAGGTTTTAACACCGATAGGGGCCACTGCCTTTCCCTCTGAGTCTGCAGGTTCTGAGGCGTCTTGTCTCTTTCACATTCCCTGACAGAGTTTGACACTTGTATCCATGAAGGAACTTGGATCCCATGATGGCATGTTCCACAGCTATATCCCAACTCCCCGTGCTTCATCGATTCACCATTTGTCAAGATGTGGTCACTCTTGTCACAAAACTTCAGAGTAGTAAGAATGCCCTTGGAAATAACCTTGCCCATCATCCTCTCCACTACTGCACCATTGTTTCCCAGATATCTGTGAGAATCAGAGAGGGAAAAGGCTTGCACCAAGCCATGTATGGAGTTATTTGTTATTTCTTTCATTAAAAAAAAAAAATCAATGAATGCTAATTACATGCCAAACACTGTGCTCGGTGCTAGGAAAAAAATGCTGACAGGACCAAGCCATTTCTGTCCTGAGGTTCCCTCAGGCTCTTAACTAAGTGTTGTTTCTTATAGTACTGGCTTGGACTTAATGCAAAAGATTAGATCATCACCATTACCAGTTATCCCTACCTCCAGGCACCTGCCCACCTGCACTTACCTAATTAAGATCCCACATGCTTGGAACCAGAGGCAATACATAGTGGTTGCACAACTTTGCATTCCCACCAGCAATATATGAGGGTTTCAGTATCTCTATATTCTTGCCAACACTTGTTCTTGGCTGTCTTTTTTTATTATAGCCAATCTATTGTGTGGCAAGTAGTATCTCATTGTAGTTTTGATTGTATTTCCCTAATGACTAATGACACCAAGCATTTTTTCAAGTGTTTATGTCTGAGAGACATTCACTATTAATATAGTTTATTCCTGTGAATGAGCCATAAGTTCTTGTTTTTGTATGCATGCCTCCTAATATTTTTAATGAAAACTGGACAATCGGAATGTAATAATGTAGTAACTCTGGAAATCAGATTTTTCTCCTTCTAAGGATTTGTAGTTGTTAGTTGCTGTGTTGTAGTTGCGTGTGCATTTCATGACTTTATAAGTTATTTTTTAAAGACTTTGTTTTGTGTGGTCTCTAAAGCCTCTGTTTCTTTAGCTAATGGTCAGCTAATACTGTGGTAGAAATTTCCTTAAATTTCTGGAGTCCACAAATATAATAGAAAAAACACCCTTCTTGTTCCTGCAGATTGGTGCTATATTGGAGCACTCTTTTAATGCTAAGCCAATCCATTTATAACTCTAGCCTAGTCTTCACTTTCTGCTTATGCTGAGCCTAAAATCAGCCAGAGGTGAAAGTTGAGGGCCACATGCCTGTGCCCTGAGCATTCATGTGGATTTTTAGATTTCTTATTCTATGTGAGAGTTTTTCTAGGCCCATATTCCCCCAAGTAATTCTTCCCACTTTTCTTCCCAGGTTTTCAATGTGTTTACTATTTACTCAAACTGTAATTTTTTCCCTTTCAATATTTTCAGGGGGCAACCCTACCCCCCACCCCCGACACACATACACCTCACTTAGCCATTTTTTCTGCCTTGAGAGTTTCTAGTTAGGCAAAACAAAGCCAAGTGTCTTGCATCAGTCCTTCAAGGGACCTTCATACAGGTCAAAACAGACAAACACGATCCTTGGGAACAAGTTCAACTCTACTTCCTCTGGAACCAGGAACCCATATTGGGGATATGGGCTTCCATCTTCAGACTGCTGTCACACTGGGGAAGAGAGTGGGGCAAAGCTAATTTAAAATGCCATAAAACTCTCCTACCATATTGGTCCCCCTTTTCTAGATTCAGCATTTACTTGGCTATTGAAATCATTTGATGATACTCCAGAGTTCTGACATAGTTGATCCTGACAGTTTTTGCTCATTTTCGTGCTGTTTCTGGGGAAAGACAGACCATTGGAGTGCTTTACTCTCTCATTTTCACTGAGCGAGGATAAGTATTTCACAAACAATATAGCTCTGGCCCCTGAACTCAAGCCAAAGACTTCATCTGGCATTTGACACAATACAGTGATCCTTTGCAGCACTGGGGGCAAGCTGCCGCCTGAGCGCCCTACTTAAAGGCAGTAAATTGAGTCTTTTCAAACTGAAGTCCCATTGGGAGAAGCAGGTCTCTTTAGCAGTGAAGTGAGTGTACTCTGGAGCCAAATGGCCTGGCTCTGCAGTCTGGCTTCTTCCATGTACTAGTTGCGTAGCCTTGGACAACTTTCCTAACCTTTCTTATTTCAGTTTACGCATCTGAACAATGGGAATAGTAATGGCCCCTACCTGCTAGAGGAATTTTATAAGGATTAAATGCATTAATACCTATAAAGTTTTCAATGGAATGTGACACAAATAAAGCCTACATGTGTGTTTGCTATTCCTGTTGTGTGACTTCTCCACTCTAAACCCTGAAATGGTTTTGCTTTTTTTTTCTTAAAGTACAGTTGACCCTCGAACAACATGGGTTTGAACTGCACAAATCCACTATACATAGTTTTTTTTCAATAAATATTATAAACTTATTTTCTCTTCCTTATGATTTTCATAATAAGATTGCCTTTTCTCCAGCTTATTTTATTGTAAGAATACACTATATAATACATATAACATGCAAAGAATGTATTAAACATGGTTAATGTTAATAATAAGGCTTCCAGTCAACAGTAAGCTATCAGTAGTTAAGTTTTAGAGAAGTTAAAAATTATATGCACATGTTCAGCAACATGGGGGTCAACAACTTTAAAATCTGCATAGTTCAAGGGTTAACTATAAAAGCCGAAATTCTTCCAATGACCTTATAAGGTCCTATACACTCTGGCCTCTTCATCACCTCTCTGACTTCATCTCTCACTACTCTCCTTGCTCTCACGGCTCCATTGTATCTGGTCTCCTTGACATTCCTCAAACATTGAAGGCCTGCTCCAGTGCAGAGGCCTTGTCACTGGCTGGTGCCTCTTCTCGGATCATCTTCCCAAAGATATTCTCAATTGTGAACTCCCTCACCAACTTCCTTGAACTTTTTAAACACATTTAATTATCCCTCCTGCATACAAATGCCACCTCTTCCTACACACTTACTCTGGTACTAAACATTTTACCACTTGTTTATATATCTGTAATATGTTGTAACTTATGATGGTAATGGAATGCACTCATTACTCTCTAGTACATTACTGCTTCATGTGGTCTTTACTAACAGATAGAGAAAAAAAATCAATAACATACCAGGTGTTGAGGGTTGTGTTTACCTTCTCCAGCAAGTACTTCATGATGGATGGTCTCCTTCACATAGAGTTAGCAGCCAGAATTACTGACATTGAATTGGGTTTCCTGAATTCAATAGGAGTATAGTGATCCCAGGGTATCAGGTAGTAAGTGGCACTATTTAACAGCAATCAGAACAGTCTTACTCACAGAGAAAATATGAAGATATATTTCAATGTTCCAGCCCTATGTCATAATTTAGTCCTCGGGGAACTTGAGTGCCTCTTCATTCCACAGGACACTGTCTCTTTACATTGACGATAGCATGCTGATTGGACCTGATGAACAGAATGTAGCAACTGACCCAGACACAGTGGTAGGATGCATATATACCAGAGGTTGGAAGATGAACCCACAAAAATTCAGAGATAGTCTTCTTTGAACTTTCTAGGAGCCTGGAGTTCTAGAGCATACTGAAATATCCCTTTCAAGGGTAAATTCAAGTAGCTACATCAGGCCTCAATTCTACTAAGAAATAGGCACAATGACTAGTGGTCTTTCAATTCTGAAGGGAAAATATACCTTATTGGGGAATACAACTCCTACCTATTGGCCAAATAATCAAAATGCTGCCAGCTTTCATCAGGGCCCAGAAGTAGAAGAGGCTCAGCAACAGACCAAGGGTGCCATGCAAGCTGCTCTGACAGTTGGTCAATGTGGCCCAGCAGATCCAATGGCACTTATAGTGACTGTGGAAAATTGAGATGCTGTGTGGAGCATTTTCAAGCTTCTATAGGGGACATATTTCCTTCTTATTCTCATGGCAAATAGTTTATTGGGGTAGATACCATTACCTCTTTACTTTTTCTTGAGGCGAACCAAGGTAAAGTTAGTTTCATTCTGGAAATTTCTCAATTGATATTTTCTTTTCAAAAGTTAGCAACAAAATTCTGTATTTTAATGAAGAGGTTAAGAAACTGTTCTGTAATGCATCTCAGTCTGTATGTAACATGGGAGAGAAATCAAATAGGATATTGACAGTTCATATCTGAGGGTTCTCAGAGAAAGAAAATGTTCTTAAGGAGGATTGTGCTGATACTAAATAGACTCCATACAGGTGTGTCTGAACAAGCTGATGGCTGGTAGCCTCCAGAGAACTATTTGAAAAGGAGAGAAATGGTTTTGAGATGGAGGATTTGTGCATGCAGTATGTGCAGAAAAAGTGAGATGAATGGGAGAGAGGGTGGATGTGATTGGACATGGGCAAAGGGACAGGATAGTTGGTGGTTACACTTTAGTCTTGCCAAGAGACTAGGTCCATAGGTCCAAGACTTAAAGAAAGAAGGGTTATGGGATCCATCTGCAGAGGCCATCTCCAAAGCAAAGGGCAGTGATGTTTCTATGCAGATATGTGGATAATGTTGCCCACTTATCCCCTGTTACCTGCAAATAGCCATTACCTCATGGTTACCTCTCACTCCTGGGAGTGTAACATTGACAGTGCCACTCAAGCATGTAGGCCTCTGGGACTTGGGACACGGAGCCAGTTGAGTAACAAATTGAGAGACCTAGGTACCTGGACCAAGGTTAGGAGTAGGGGTTATGTTCTGAGTGTGCCTAAATAAAGGATTATCTCAAAAAGAGTTTATGTGCATCTTTGGTTTAATGTGAACCCAATAAGATTTTTAAACCTACATAAGGGCCTTTAATGTAATATATATATATATATATATATACACACAATTAACTATAGTTAATATATTAAGTATATGAGAAAAGAAATATATATATTTCTGTCCTAAATAATAAGTTTATCATTCTCTTACATATCTTTCTGTATGCTACATATGTTTGCGTCACACACACACACACACACACACACACACACACACACACAAACATACAGCCTGTAAGATCCAAATAGAACCAATGTGAGGCCTTTCAAGTGACGCTGTATGGGTAAATCCCTACTTGGGCTGCTGTTTCATTAAACAACCACAAAAAAAAGGCCTTCTGTTTTGTTGTTGTTGTTGTTGTTCTAGCCATAAGGAATACATGATAAGATATTTTTTAATGCCAACACCAGTGACAGAAAAAGGTTGAGGACATATTACAATAATTTTATTTTAACAGACCTTTATCAGGCACCTACTAGGAAGAAAATACAGTGGTAGGTACTTAGGAGAGATAAATAAAGTTCTTTAAGGTCCCAACCATTCAGAACCACACATTGCAGGGAGTGAGGGAAACACACAAATAAATAATGTTAATAGGCTCTAGCATATGAGATATGCTACCATAGAAAATAGAAAAAAGATATCGATCCTGACTAGAAAGCACTCAAAGAGACGTAACTAAATGTAAAAAATAAGGCCTTCTACCATCAAACCCCTGGTCCTCCCCTTCTTTGATCTTCTACTCTGGTCAAGTATAATTTCATTTTTTTGTAAAGAGGTTCCAGAATTTAGGCCCGTTTTCTCTCCTTCATCTGTTAACCATTTTAGGAAATATTTCAGACCTATACAAAGCTACAGAGCATACTACATCAATACACCCAACTTAGGACATCAATTACAAATATAGTTGAAACTCACTGTGTATCCTTTCCATTTGAATTCTCCCTCTCCCTTTATGAGATTTAGCATCATCCTAAATAAAGAGTTTATCATTCTGCATGCTACATATGTATGCCTCACTCCTACATATACCTTTTACTACAAATATGTGTACCTATAGATCAATATAATGATTTTTGTCTGTTTTTAAACTTCTTATATGAATGCTATCATGACATTTTTATCCTTCTGAAACTAGCTTTTTCCTTTATCCATTTGTTACTCCTTACATCCAATCTTTGCCCCTTGTTAAAAGTTGAATTTTGAAGCAGCATTGTTCACAGTAGCCAAGACATGGAAACAATCGAAATGTTCTTCGACAGATAATTGGATAAGGAAGATGTCGTATGTATATACAATGGAATATTACTCAACCATAAGAAAAGATAATACTGCCATTTGCAACAACATGAACGGACCTTGAGATTATTATGCTAAGTGAAATAAATCAGACAAAAAAAAAAGTTGAGTACCATATGATTTCACTCATATGTGGGATATAAAACTGAAAACAACAAACATGACAAACCAACAGAGACTCATGGACATGGATGGTGCATTTAGTGGTTACCAGAGAGAAGGGTGGGAGGGGAGAGGTAGATGTGGGTAAAGGCGGTCAAACATTTGGTGATGGAAGGAAATTTAACTTTGGGTGGTGAACATGCAATGCTATATATATGTATAATGTATTATTGAATTGTACAGTGGAAACCTATTTGATTTTATTAACCAATGTCACCCCAATAATTTTAATAAAAAATAAAAAAAAAATAAATAAAATCATGTATGAACACATAGCAAAAAAGTTTTAAAAGCTGCATTTTTCTCCCTAAAAGACGTTGAAGCCCTAAACCTCAAAACCTATAAATGTTATTTTATTTGGAAATATGGTGTTTGCAGGTGTAATCAAGTTAAGATGAGATCATATTGGATTAGGGTGGGACCTTAACCCAATATGACTGGTGTTCTTTTAAGAAGATAAGATGTGTAGAAACAGAGGCACAGGGGAAAAGGCTATATGAAGATGAAGAAAGAGATTAGAGTCATGCATTTACACGCCAAAGATTGATGGACCACTAGAAACTAGGAGACGGGAATGGAACAGATTACCCTTCAGAGCCTCCAGAAGGAATCAACCCTGCTGACACTTTAATTTCAGACTTCTGGCCTTCAGAACTATTGGAGAGTAAGTTTCTGTTGTTTAAGCCTGTATGGTAATGTGTTATAGCAGACCTGGGAAACTAACAGATCCTTCCAGAGGTCTCTGTGTGTCAGGCCTATGAGAATTCTAGTCTCTTCCTCAGCCCAGATTTTACCATCTTGTTCAGTTTACCTGCAACAGTATTAAGTCAGTGAATTAAGGCTGGTCCTGCTGTAGATGCAGTTTTACCCCATTGCTCTAAACCAGTGGTTCTCGAAATTTACTGTACTTCAGAAGAAACTGAAGAATTTGTAAAATACTGATGGCTAGTAGCCAATCCTCAGAATTTCTGATTCTGTAGGTTTGGAGTGGGGTCTAAGAATTTGCATTTCTAACAAGTTCCCAGGTGATGATATTGAAGCTGGTCCACAGCAGCCCAATAGCACTATTTGGTCTCCAGGCAACATAGGTGATCCATCTATTTTTTTTTCAATAAAATGCAGTAGAGACTAAACCAACATCTTTGTCATTAGACAAATTGTTTAAAGCTTTATATTTTAATTTATTTGGGGCTGCAATAAAGGAATTTAAAGTAGGCCTTACCAAATAATTGAAAGAAATTCCTTTCAATGGCACTAAGGTGAGCCCAAACAAATAGAAAGGACACAAAGATAGATTTGAGCCAGTATTATTTGTGAATAACCAAATAAATAACCTGTTACAACTTCTTGTCAAGATGACAGAGTAGGTAAAAGCTATGCTTGCCTCCTTTCACAACCACGTCAAAATTACAATTAAACTGAAAAACAATCATCCTTGAGAATTGCCGGAAGTCTAGCTGAACAAAAGTCCTATAACTAAAGATATACAGAAGAAGCCACATGGAGATCGGAGGGACAGAGATGCAAAATGGGCTGGTCCCACACCCACATATGACAGTTAAAAATTAGGAGGGATATCTCAGCTGCAGAAATCCCCCATGAGGAACAAATGGTCCCAGCCCCACACCAGATTCTCCATCCCAGGGACCCAGTGCCAGGAAAAGAAGTCCCCACAATTTCTAGTTGTGAAAACCAGTGGAGAGTGTGGCTGACTGAGACAGACAGGGGCTGAAGTCCCAGGCATTCCTTTAAAAGGGCCAATGCATGCACTTGCTCACTGACAGACTCACTTTCTCTGAACTCTAGAGCTGGGACATCAGCTCAAAAGGCACCAGGGACATGCAGGGGGAAACTTAATTGTCTGGTTTCAAGATGAGGGCTAGAGAGGCAGCTTTCTCACAGACAAAAGTGCTGGCATAAGTTTTGGGGTTTTATTGTTGTTGTTGTTGCTGCTGCTGCCACTGCTGCTGCTGTTGTTGTTGTTGTTGTTGGGCTCTCTCTCTACCCGGCGTGCAAACACACTCAGGCACCATATCTAAGTCTCTATCAACCTGGCAAACAATGTTCGCCCTGCCCCACCCAACTTGTGGGCCCAACCTAACCATTTCCAGTAGCTTTTCCATGCAAAAGGCCTATCTTGGCTAATGCTGCAAACTTTCCTAAAATCTCTCAAAGGTTCACAAATGCAAAAAAAGCAGCATGTAGTCTCAGCATGTCCCATACCTCTTGCTAAGCAGCCCCAACCCCAGCACTAATGGCAGCCAGCTTTAGTTTACAACTTACACTCTCTCAGGCACTTCCAAGCCCAGAAAAAGTGGCAACCATCTGAAGATAACCTTGTTGCTCATAGCAAGTATCCCCAGGCATGACACAGTCAGCAGCTGACCTTGGAGTGCAACAGAGACCCTCCCAAGGGACCCCAGAAACTATATACCCAGTGGACAGCTTGAGACCACACCAGAGCACCACCCAACCATGCCCACAAATGACACACTCAAAGAGAAGACTAGGCAGTCACCAGAGCCCTGCTAAAGCAAATTCTGTTCCATAGAGTCAGTGCTTCCACCACAGCTCCTCCACTATACTCACAGCCAGCCCTCACAACCAGTCAGCTTGAGGGTCAATCTCTCTCGTTGACGTGCAAACAGCAACCAAGGCTCGACTACAACAGGAGGGCACACATAACCAACACTGGGACCCACCTGGAGCACCTGGCTCAGCTGACCAGAGGAAACTATGCTACTGGGCCCTACAGGACACCTACTTCATAAGGCCACTCTATCAAGACTGCGAGATACAGTAGCTCTACCTAATACATAGAAAGAAACACAAAGAAGCAGCCAAGATTAAGAGACAAGGAAAAATAGTGCAAATGAAAGATCAAAATAAAGCTAAAAAAAAAAAAAGAACTAAACAAAATGAAGACAAGCAATCTATCAGATGCAGAGTTCGAAACACTGCTTATAAGGATGCTCAATGATCTCAGTGTGATCTTCAACAAAGAGATAGAAAACATAAAAATAAAGATAGAAAACACGAAATATAACCAGTCAGAAAAGAAGGCTACAATAATTGAAATGAAGAATACATTAGAGGAAATCAAAAGTAGAATAGATGAAGCAGAGGATCGAATCACTGATTTGGAAGATAGAAAACAATCAACCAGACAGGAAAAAGAAAAAAGAATCCAAAAGAATGAGAATACTTTAATGGGGCTCTGAGACAACATTAAGTGTACCAACATTTGCGTCATAGGAGTTTCATAATGAGAAGAAATACAGCAAGGAATTGAAAATCTATTTGAAGAAATAATGATAGAAAACATCCCTAACCTGGCAAAGGAAATAAACATACAAGTCCAAGAAGCACAGAGTCCCAAACAAGATGAAACCAAACAGGCTCACATCAAGACACATTATCATTACAATATCAATGATAAAGACAAAGAGAGAATCTTAAAAGCAAGAGAATAACAATTATTTACCTACAAGGGAGCTCTCATAAGACTGTCAGATGATTTCTCAACAGAAACTTTGTAGGCCAAAAGGGATTGGCAAGAAATATTCAAAGTGATGAAAAGTAAGGACCTACAACCAAGATTACTCTACCTAGCAAAGCTGTCATTTAGAACTGAAGGACAGATAAAGAGCTTCCCAGATAAGAAAAAGCTAAAGGAGTTCATCAACATCAAACTGATAGTACAAGAAATGTTAGAGGGACTTATTTAAGAAAAAAGATTAAAAATGTGAATAATAAAATGACAATAACTCCATATTGTCAATAATTACTTTAAATGTCAATGAATTAAATGCTCCAATCAAAAGATAAGGTGGTTGAATAAATAAGAATACAATACCCTTACATATACTGCCTACAAGAGACTCAATTCAGATCGAAAGATAGGCACAGACTGAAAGTAAAGAAATCGAAGAAGACGTTTCATGAAAATGGAAACAAAAATGCTAGGGTAGCAATACTTATACCATACATAATAGACTTTAAAACTAAGGCTATAACAAGAGACAAAGAAGGACTCCGTAATCCCACTTCTGGATATTTATCTGAAGAAACCCAAAACACTACTTTGAAGGGACATGTGGATCCATATGTTCATTGCAGAATTATTTACAATAGCCAAGACATAGAGGCAACCTGGGCGTCCAGCAATAGATGAATGGATAAAGATGAGGTGGTATATATATACAATGGAATAGTACTCAGCCATAAAAAAATAATGAAATCTTGCCATCTGCAACAACATGGATGGACAAAGTATTGTGCTGAGTGGAGTAAGTCAGATGAGAAAGATAAATGCCATATGATTTCACTTACATGTGGAATGTAAGTAACAAAATTAACAAACCAACAAAACAGTAACAAACTCATAGACACAGAGAACATTTTGATGGTTGCCAGATTGGGGGGTGGGGGGCACGGAGGTTGGGAGGATTGGTGAAAAAGGGAAGCAATTAAGAAGTACAAATTGGAAGTTATAAAATAGTCATGGTGATGTAAGGTATAGCATAAAGTATACAGTCAATAATATTGTAATAACTATGTAAGGTGTTCAATGGATACTAGATTTATTGGGGTGATCACTTCATAAGTTATATATGTGTTGCATAAATTATCATGTTGTACAGCTGAAACCAATATAATATTGTATGCTAACTGTAATTAAAAAATTATATCTATGTGTGTGTGTGTGGGGGGGGGGAGAGAGAGAGAGAGAGAGATTGAGAGAGAGACACTAATGAGAGCCAAGAGAATTCTGAGTGTTTTTCTGGAGAAGGTGACATTGCAGCAGGGCTTTAAAAGACGAATAGACTTTAAACAGTTGGAAATGTTACAGTCTATTATATTTCAGTTTTGCTCAGGGCTTGTCAGTGCATAAATGGTAATGCATCGTAAAGAATGGGAAATGGAGAGATTGGGGAAGTACAACAGTTGCACACATGCAGGGTACCTGGGCCAGGGTAACAGTCAAGACAGACTTGAATAGATTACCTACTGAATCACCTACCTAACTCAAGGGCACTGCCCACTCTAAGCACCTGTAATTCCCTGCCATGACCACTGGCCTGGACACCTCATTTACCTTCCTCAAATTTCCATTTCCATATCTGGAAAATGAAGAGATTAGTAGCTACCTGAAGACTGTTACAGAATCAATGGATGAGAGCTGTGAACTGAACCAAAAGAGTTCCAAAGCATCAAAGGGACCTAGGCTGGCATAGGCCCCTGGGCTCGGAGTCCTCAGGGAACTTCTTTTCCAGCCAGTGGTAGCCTTACAATTTCTGTACAGAAATGGCTTAGGCAGAGACTGATGGACAGGGAAGAGCTAGGACCTTGTCCTGAAGTTGCATTTCAAAATAGGTACCCAAGAATGTCACCAATGGAAATACCAAAGTTTTCTAAAATGTTTTAACTCACACTTCTCAAAAAAAAAAAAAAGGGGGAATAAAATGTAAATTATCCTATAACAAAGAATTCAAGCTGCACATAATTCTCACTTTGAAAAAAAATGTAAAAATAAATCTGTGGCTTATTCATTTCAAACAAACTTTTATTTTTAATGTGAAGTAATGCTTTCATATATATGTAAAAGTTAAGAGGAAGTCAGATATCAGTTAATATCATTTCTGGTGTTGAACTTTGAAGCAATATTAGTGTTTTCAGCTACTGAAAACTAGAATGTACGTGAAGAATGAATTCATTTTTTTCGCCATCCATTTCTTTCTATGCTTTCTCACTGTAGAATGGAAAAAAGAGTCAATTAATAACAATTTTACACCATTAACATGTGTCAGTAACTTTCTATGTATAAAAGTCAATCCTATGTACAACTGTTGTCTCAAAGGGTTTCCTTCTTGTAACCCTGAGCCTTAGATATCAGAGTGCACATGTTTCAATCATTTGATCATACCAACCTATCTTGCTTTTGCCCACTACGACAACTGCTTGTCTTTTCCTTTTCTTAAGAGGCCATTTTGTGATTTAAAAAAAATCATTCTACCTCAAAAGCTTGTGCTCTTCACACAAATCTTAAACCTCTTATACTCCCAGAGCTTCAGTTTTCATATCTGTAAAATGAGAATGAGGTTGTTATCAAACATGTAGAGCTCTGAAGATTCAAAGTTGCGGGGAGGTAGGAGAGGAACTGAGGGATGACTTAGTAGAGGAAATATAAGCTAAGACTTAATTACCAATTCAGTGATAAACGATAATCTTACTATGACTAATTTTCTTTACTTTTGAATGTCGTGTGAAATACAAAAATCTAAAATGACCTAATATTTTATTTGTGAATTAATCATGAAATATGGTCTGACTTGATATCTCCAACATTTTATTATTTTGTAAAGAGTCACTTTTTCAGACATTGTTATTATAAGAGACTACATTGTTGTGGCCGAATGATGAAAGTGCAGCTAAAATGGATGGCCTAGCTTCTTTAGCTGCTTCTTCTGGTAGCCTTTCTCTAAAAAAATTATTGGTCTCTACTACGCTATCTGATAAATTTTCCATCTGTAGTAGTCTTACAACTACAGAACAAAGGACTATTGCTGTGAATGCAGTACACTTCAGAGCATGCTGGCTCTTATATTACCTAGTAAACAAGTATATTATTAACATTAAACAGTTTTTTTCCAAACAAAACTTCAATAACTTTTTTCTTATTTCATTTAAAGAAAAAAATTGAAAAACAAAAAGCTGTCAGTTAAAAGTATATGTCAGGAATGACTAGTTAATACTCAAAGCTAGACACTAATACCTGGATTCTCCATGACTGCCCTCTGCTAAGTCCATGTCCACTTTGAGCCTTTTTTCTGGGTCTTCACTTTCATCTCCTTCCTCCTCACTTCCAGCTTCTTGGGCCTCTTCATCAGAGTTTTCATAGTTATATTCAGTTTCTTCTTTAATGAAGAATGATATGGATTGTGAGACTGGAGGACAGTGAAAAAAAAAAAATCCTAACTTCAGTAAACTGCTATCAGGAGAATCTGAAGAAGAGAAATATGTTAAAAGAAAAAGAGATAAAAGAGTAGCTGGGCAATTTACTACTGAATACAATACTTCTACAGCCCTCACATTTCTGCTGCTTGACAGTTTTCATAGTGATGTTTTATCCCTCTTCCCAGTAGATCTCACATCCTGTGCTGCTGATTGTTTCTGGCCCTTTGGAGAACAAGGGCTCGGGATCATTTAGTTCTGGCAGCATCTTGTGTATCTTTGTCAGAATTTCACTGGAAAATATTCATTTGACTTAAAGACAAATTCTGTAGTGAAGCTCAACCTTGCCCTCCCAGACCTTGACCTGCACTAGTTCATATTTTCTGGGATGCAGCCCTCTCTGTGGGTTTCTCCAGCTCCCAGGGCGTGGTGCCCTCTACCAGGTACTTGCCCACCCAGAACTTGCCTCCCAGGACATGGTTCACTCTCCTTGGTCCTTGGACTCCTGAGAGCGGCAACTGACCAGAGGCCTCTCCAAGACACAGTCCTTATAAAGGACATGGTGTAGATGGGTAGGACCAGATCCCAGAACGGGGACCAAAACCGCGCCATGGGGAACTCACAGATGCCCACCATGATTTCTGCATGCCTTCCTTACCGTTTTCCTCTTCCTCTCTGTCCACGTAATTCTCATTCTCTCCGCCATAGCTGTCTTCCTTGCCCTCTTCTTCGTCCTCTCCATTGTCATAATCATCATGCCCCGATTCTTCCTCATCCATCCATTCTTCTCCTTCCTCGTCGTCCTCATCCTCTTCATTCTCATCTTCTTCTACCTCATCCTCTTCATCTTCCTGCTCATTCTCCTCAACTTCTTGCTCTTCTTCACCTTCCTCCTCTTCCTCTATGGGCGGTACTACCCAGTTCTCCTCGACCATGGGCTGGACGACCTCCTGCCCACCCTCCTCCTCCCCAAGGCCTTGTATGACTTCCTGGAAATCCCTAAGGGCTGCAGCTCTCGCGACTACAGCCCCGCATTCCTCAGGCACCTTGCCATTCTTGATGGATCCAGGGTCGTGGCCCACTCCACTATGGGCTCCGTTCTGGCCACCGGGGATCAGGCCTTGCATCTCTGACATGGCGGGAGATTCACACCAATCGGTGCCTCAACTGGAGAAGTGACTGGCTGTTTAACAAAGGTGGCAAAGATGGCGGCCACCGAGGTGCCTGCCGCTGACAGGACGCTGTTCGCAGCGGGGCCTGCTGGGAGGCAGTGGAGATGGCAGCGAAAATGGCTGCCGGGGAGACAACAGCTTGTTACCGTGGCCTATGTAGGTTTCGAGACAGCAAGGTCAAGGGTGGCTGCAGGAGCTGCCAATCAAGGCTGAGACTAAGGTGGTGTTGGATGAGGCGGGAAAGAATCTGATGCGTGAGTGACAGAAGGTGAGGCTTTGAAGGATCAACAAAGGTCCACTTCTCGAATCGGGAGCTCTAAGCTCATTTGCTGAAAGTCATGCCCAGGGTTCAATGAATTTTCAAGGCCCTCTGCTTCTAGTGTTTGAGTCCTTCCTCCCTCTTCTTTGAGGCCTTAGAGTCCTAGGTTACCCTTTAAGCCCATGCGTGTTCTTTTTTTTTTTTTTTTCAATTCTACCATTGCCAGCAAAGCTAAAGTGTTCCAATATAGAGGCATCCTACTGTGCAGGGTAAATTGTTCCCCGATTTTCACCTGGAGATGGTTCATGCGAATAGGCACTGAGTCATAAAAATCTGCATAGTTCAGATCTCAGTAATAGTAAAAACCTAACAGAAGAGAGATAAAAAAAAGAATTTGGACATTTAAACATTATTAAAGCTACATAGGAAAAAATGTTGAAATGCAGTCAGAACAGAGTTGGAAAAGTAATAAAAACAGGAGTTGGAAGGTATTTAAAGAACACTGCCGAATTCACTTCAAGCCTCCAAAGAATGAATAAGGAAAGAGAGAACTTCTTTTGAAGGACACAGCTAATCATAATAGACATTAAAAGGCAGGCTTCCTAGAATAATTTCTGAGTCAACCCCCCCTTTTCGGTCAACAGATTTTTTGTTGCATTCAACCCCACATAGCCAAGATTTCAAAGGTGAATGATTCTTAAAATTATGAAGAAATCAAGAGTTACTTTATATTGGTTCCATTTACCATTGTTACTGGACAAGAAGCACCAAAAGGATTCCTGATGAATCCTCTGAATTCAGACACACTCCTCCTTATCTCAATTATGTAGCAACAACACATATCTTTGCATGGTAATCAGGGTCACTACTGATTGCCCCACTACTATATAAACTCCTTTCTTTGCCTCCTGATCCGCTACCATGAGGGGATCAGTGTCCATGTGGTAGCTGTAGCTTCAAGGTTGCTAGAATACAACCTATATCCCTTACAGAAAGCTGTATCTCTTAGGAACCAAAAAATTTAATATAGTAGAGCCTAAAATTTCAGAGATGGGAAGCACACATTCTGAAAGTGAGCTATAGGAAAAAAAAATTGTGAGAGGCACTGTTACAGCTACTCTACAAAGAAAGAATGAAGTCCCCCTCCTCAACTAAAATTGGTTTCAGTGGTCAAGACTTAAGAAATCACAAACACACATACTAAGAATGACAAGGTTTATTACTTACATAACAAAGCTTTCAGGGAAGAATAGGGAAGCCTTCCCAAACTGGTCTAAAAATGGCTTGACGGTGGGGAAAGAAGACTGATTTCAGGTTTTTGTTTTAGTTAAAAGTAGGGCCAGGATGAGGGTTCTGATAAATAGGTAGGAGTTTGCATGGTTTGAACCCCCTGCTGACTCCAAAGAAGAAATTACTTGAGATTTCATTTCAGCTTGTCCAGATGTGGGATGGGGAAGAGGGAGGACTGAGGACTAAAAGTTCTCAGCAGGCAAACATCAGAAAATGGTATCAGACTCATTTTCACAGGAGTCAATCTTATTTTCACCCCTTACTTCCCAGGTTAATGTACACTAGATTTTGGGACACAGCATCAAATATTAGTTTTTAATTCAATGCATATACCAGATTCTGGAGGAAAGTGTCTCAATGGTGCAGTGTCACACCTGAACTGATGCATTAGTTGAGCTGCTCCACCTGGTTAGTGGAATTAAGCCAAACATAAAGGAGATGCCATTGATTATGCATAACCCTCACTCCTGAGCCTAAATGTACCCTAAGGTTAGTTTGTTATTCATTATGCTGTTTAGCCTAAAATCACTATAGCTACCTGCACAGGTCCTCCAGGTACTAACAACAAAGTGGAGTTCTCTACTTTGGGAGGAAAGAACTTAAACACTTATCTGTCACTCTCTGAATGAGAGGCTCATTAGAAGAGTTGTCATTCTGTTCATGATAGGGTCAGTCTAGAGCAGCTATAGCCGCTGTATTTTGAGCAGCTTCTTCCTTGGTGTTCTTCCCCGGTTGGTCATAATGTCATCACTGAAATAGAAATTCAAAGCAGCAAGCCATGTTGTGAAACATGCATCTGTTTTGACTGAATGGTCTGCATGAATTAAAGGGTTGTGTGTAAGAGTACCTACTTGTTACCCCATTCACCCTCTAAAAACATAACAGTTCACACTCTGGCCCCAGTTGTAACAAATGAATCTCTAACAGCTCCCCAATCTTTTGACATAAGTGGTCTCAGACTTACCTCCTTTGCATTTTAGGTGCATCTTACATGTGTGCATCTTACTACTCTGTGTGGGGTCATGTTGTAGTTCTATGTAATGGTTGTAGTTATGGTTTTCAAACAGCAAAGTTGTGTCTTTCTCCTTGACAGAAATCAGGAATGCTCCCCTTGTCCCCTGTTCTATAGGAGAGCAAGTAACTACTGTGGCACCTTTTGGGCAGCTAGTTGCAGTCAGACCTTTCACCACTCAGTGTCTATCAGCTCATCTTGTGTTCAAGAAACAGACTAATGATGCTTCTCTTCTAATATTGGGGCAAACACATTCCCTCCTAGCTTCCAGGGAGTTTCTTCATATCCCTGAACTTGGCCCATGGGTCCTCTGCCTTTTCTCTTCCAAAAGCCATTGTCTATATTGTCACGTCGCTTGCTGTGCCAAACCTTGCAGGAATCCATCTTTATATAGGATGGCAAGGAGTAACTAGATTCCAATGGAAATGACTAATTAAGAAGCATATTGACTGGCCACACTCCCTGGTGCCAAAAAAAGAGACAAGATTCAATAGATCAGAGAAAAACTGTTTATTAATTACAGCACAACAATCAGCCAGAGTATCAGCCTGGTAGCACTAGTTCCCCTGTCTCCAAGTTCCATTGTGTGATGACATGGGACCAGATGGTGACTACAAACATTGAGCTGTACCACAACTGAGCAACCAGGGGCAAGGATTTAGCACTTCTCTATAGCAAGAAATTAGCTGGCCAGGCAATCTCCCCCAGGGAATGAGTAGTTGTACAGCAGTTATGCTATGGTGTCATGGCAATAATACTCCTTTATTTTCCCTAATTCCCATTCAAAGCTTTGAGATCCACTCCTAAATATATTCTCAGGATTCATACCAATACATTTGACCTAAGTTTTCCACTTCCTTTGGTTGCAAATTATTTCTTCCTAGAGCAAGGCTTTCTCTTCCCTGCTCTGCTAGTCATGAGAACTAACCTTGATAATGAGCTTGGAGGCCATGAGAGCATGGATGTTGAACGTGTCAATTAGTAAGACTCCTGTGTTGGTAATGAATCTGCAGGTTCTCCAAACATGGGAAGGTTGCTCTCCTCTAGCAAGAGGGTGTGGGAGGATTGTTTCTGGGATGTTAAGGGGAATCTGATAGTTTAGGATTCTCAGGTTCTTCCATGTAAATGTTACTATCCAAGGTCTCATGGTCTGACCATTTTTCATGGGCCCTTACTTTAACATAGAAGGCCAGGTCCAGCTATGCATCCAGTAACATTTTGCAGCTCTATCTCTCTTACAATAACTGCTGGCCCTGATTTCCAGTACAGTTTGCCCTGCTGCTGAAGAAGATGAGGATCATTTTAAGCACTGCCACAGACATCTTCTAGATTTTAGATTTTGGGGTCTAAGGCTGATAGTTGGCTGAGCTAGTCTGTTATTTTTTTCTTCATTTCTATTTTTAGTAATTTTTATTGAAGTTTAACCTACATAAAAAAGTAAACAAACCATAAGCTCAATGAATTTTCAGTTTGAACACACCCATGCAGCAGCACTCAGAATGAGAAACACAACATTGCCACATCCCAGAATCACTTCTCGTGCTTGCATCAAGTCACTAAATCTCCCAAGAGCAAACACTAATATGACTTCTATCATCATACATTAGTATGTCTGTTTTTGAGCTTTACATAAAAGGAGTCATATGGTGTATACTCTTTTATGACTGACTTCTATTGTTTTTGTAAGATTTATACATTTTCGGTATACAAGCAGTTGTAGATTGCTCATTTTCATTGCTGTATATTATTATCATGTGAATATACCACAATTTATTTAGCCAACCTATTTTTTGTGTGCCCTTGGAAATTTTTAAGTGTTTTTGGCTACTATAAATAGTACTGCTGTGCGCGCTCTTATACATGTGTTATGGTGCACATACACATATAATTCTGTTTGGTAAATACCTAAGAATAAAATGATTGTATCATAGGTTATGCATAAATTCATATATATTAGATGTTACCAAATACATTTCCAAAATGATTGTACCAGATCTCACTTGCATCAGTCACTCCATGTCCTCATAAAGACATGATATTTCCATCATTTTTCATTTTACCTATTCAAGTATGAGAGTAAAAACATCACAGTATGGCTTTAATTTTCATTTCTCTGATCCTCATGAATAATCAATTTGAGAACATTTTCATTTGTTTATTAGTCAATTTGTATTAGTCATTTTTTATGAAATGACCGTTTATCTTTTCGCATTTTTCTTTTGGGTTGTCTGCCTATATTTCTGGATTTGTAGGAATTCTTATATATTCTAAATAAAATTCCTTTGCTGGATATACATATCACAAATAAATACTCCTATTCCACGGACTTACTTTTCTCTTTCTTTTTTATTTATTTATTTTCTTTTTAATTTTTTAAAATTTATAATAAATTTATTGGGGTAACATTGATTAATGCAATTATATAATTTTCAGGTGTACATTATCATTTGACATCTGTATACTCTATAGTGTGTTTACCACCCAAAATCCAGTTTCCTTCAGCTACCATATATTTGATACCATTTACCCACCTCACCCTCCTCCTAAATACTATATTTGACCCCCTTTACCCTGTCTACCTCCCCCTCATCTCCCACCCCACTAGTAAACACTAGTCTGTAGTCCTCTGGTAACCACTATCCTAGAGTCCATGTCCGTGAGACTGTTTGTTTGTCCTGCTCATTCGTTGCTTTTAGGTTTATATCCCGCATATAAGTGATATCATGTGATTTTCATCCTTTCTGTCTGGCTTATTCTGCTTAGTATTATTATTTCAAGGTCCATCCATGTTGTTTCAAATGGCAGCATTTCATATCTTCTTATGATTGGGTAATTGTATATATGTACCACAGCTTCTTTAGCCAATCATCTATCATAGGATGCTTCAGTTGCTTCCATGTCCTGGCCACTGTGAATAATGCTGCTATGAACATTGGTGTGCAAATATCTTTTTGGATATGGGTTCTCAAGTCTTTGGGGTAAATACCCAGTAGAGGGATTGCTGGATCATATGGTATATCAGTTCTTAGTTTTGTGAGGAACTTCCATACTATTTTCCAAAGTGGCTGTACCAATTTGCAGTCCCACCAGCAGTGTATAAGGGTTCCTTTTTCTCCACATCCTCTCCAACATTCATAATTATTTATCCTGTTGATTATAGCTATTCTAAAAGATGTGAGATGGCATCTCATTGTGGTTTGGATTTGCATTTTCCTAATAGCTAGCTATTCTGAGCATGTTTTCATATATTTGTTCACCATTTGTATGTCCTCTAGGGAGAAGTGTCTATTCATGTCTTCTGCCCATTTTTTCATTGGATCGTTTGTTTTTGTTGTTGTTGTTGTTGTTACTAAGTTGTATGAGTTCTTTGTATATTTTGAATATTAGGCCCTTACTGGAACTAATGCTTGCAAATATATTTTCCCATTCGGATGGTTGTCTCTTTACCTTGTTGATGATTTCTTTTGCTGAGCAGAAGCTTTTAATTTTGATGTAGTCCCATTCGTTTATTTTAGCTTTTACTTCCCTTGCTTTTGAAGTCAAATTCATAAAATCCTCCTAAAGTCCAAGATTCTTGAGTTTAGTTCCTATGTTTTCTTTTATGCATTTTATTGTTTCATATCTTATATTTAGGTCCTTAATCTGCTTTGAGTTACTTATGGTGTGTGGTGATAGACAACAGTCTAGTTTCATTCTTTTGCAGGTGGCTTTCCAGTTTCCCCAATATTATTTATTGAAGAGGCTTTCCTTTCTCCACTGTATGTTTTTGGCTTCTTTGTCGAAAATTATTTGCCCATATAAATATGAGTTTACTTCTGGACTCTTGATTCTGTTCCACTGGTGTGCATGCGCACGCGTGTGTGTGTGTGTGTGTGTGTGTGCACGCGTGCGTGTTTTGCTGCCTATACCATGCCATTCTGATTACTGTCACTTTGTAGTATAATTTGAAGTCGGGCAGTGCGATGCCTCCAGCCTCATTCTTTTTCCTCAGAATGGCTTTGGCAATTTGGGGTCTTTTGTGCTTCCATGCAAATCTGATGATTTTTTGTTCTGTTTCTTTAAAAAATGCCGATGGGATTTTGATGGCGATTGCATTAAATCTGTATAATGCTTAAGGTAATATGGTCATTTTAACTATGTTGATTCTTCCATTCCAAGAACACGAAATATCTTTCCATTTCTTTGTACCTTCTTCGATTTCTTTTAATAGGGTCTTATAGTTTACATTATATAGGTCCTTCACATGTTTTGTTAGATTTATTCCTAGATATTTTATTCTGTTCCTTGCAATTGCAAAAGAAATTATTATTTCCACTTCTTTTTCTGACATTTCATTATTAGAGTATAGGAACACTATGGATTTTTGAACGTTGATTTTGTATCCAGATACTTTACTGTATTTGCTTATTGTTCTTGTGGAGTCCTTAGGGTTTTCTATATAGAGAATCATGTCTTCTGCAAAGAGTGACAGTTTGACTTCTTTGTTTCCTATTTGGATGCCTTTTATATCTTTCTCTTGTCCGATTGCACTCGCTAGGACCTCCAATGTTATATTGAATAACATTGGTGATAGTGGACTGCCTTGCCTCATTCCTGATCTAAGAGGGAAAGTTTTTAGTTTTTCACCATTAAGTATAATGTTGACTGAGGGTTTGTCATTGATGGCCTTTATTATATTAAGGTATTTTCTTTCTATGCCAATTTTGTTAAGTGTTTTGATCATGAATGGGTGATGTAGCTTGTTGAAGGCTTTTTCTGCATCTAAGGATATGACCATATGATTTTTATTTTTTTAATTTGTTTATGTGGTGAATCACATTTATCGATTTGTGTATGTTGAACCATCCCTGTGCCTCTGGGATGAAGCTCGCTTGATCGTGGTGTATAACCTTTTGAATCTGTTGCTGTATTCGGTTCGCTAGTATGTTATTTAGGATTTTTACATCTGTGTTCGTGAGGGATATTGGTCTGTAGTTTTATTTTCTTGTTTTATCTTTACCAGGTTTTGGTGCCAGAGTAATATTGGCCTCATAAAATGTTTTGGGAATTATTGCCTCCTCTTCGATTTTTTAGAAGAGTTTGAGGACAATATATTAAATCTTCTTTGAATGTTTGGTAGAATCTACTGAAGCCATCTGCTCCTCGAATTTACATTTTGATAGGTTTTTGATGATTGTTTCAACTTCCACATTGCTGATTGATCTATTTAGATTTTCCAGTTCTTCTTGATTTAGCCTAGGAAGGTTGTATTTTTCTAAGTACTGGGCCATTTCTTCTAGGTTATTAAATTTGGTGTTATATAATTTTTCACAGTATTCTTGTATGATTCTTTGTATTTCTGCGATGTCAGTCATAATTTCCCCTCTTTCATCCCTGATTTTGTTTAATTGTGTCCTTTCTCTTTTTTTCTTTAATGAATCTGCCAGGGATTTGTCAATTTTATCAACCTTCTCAAAGATCCAGCTCTTTGTTGCATTTATTTTTTCTATCATGTTTTTGTTTTCAATTTCATTTATTTCTGCTCTAATTTTTATTATTTCTTTCCTTCTGCTAAATTTAGACTTCATTTGTTCTTCTTTTCCTATTTTTTTTTTAAGATGAAGTGTTAGGTTCTTTATTTAGGCTCATTCTTATTTTTGAAGATAGGCCTGTAATAATGTGAATTTTCCTCTTATGACCACTTTTGCATGTCTCAAAAGTTTTGATATGTTGTACTATCATTATCACTTGTTTCTATGTATCTCTTGGTCTCTCTTTTTATTTCTTCTCTGTCCCGGTTATTCTTCAGTAACATGTTGTTTAATATCAATGTATTTGTGGTACTTCCTGATTTCATTTTGCAGTTGATCTCTAGTTTCAAAGCATTATGATCACAGAATATGGTTGGTATGATTTCAACTCTCTTATCTTTGTTGAGGCTATCTCTGTGTCCCAGTATATGGTCCATTCTTCAGAATATTCCACGCGCATTAGAGAAGAATGTATAATCAGCTGTTTGGGGATGGAAGGCTCTGTAAATGTCAATTATGTCCAGTTTGTCTAATATTTTATTTAAGGATGTTATTCCCTTATTGATTTTCTGTTTGGATGGTCTGTCTATTTCTCTTTTTAGTTCTGTTAGTAATTGCTTTACATATTTCAGGGCTCCCCGATTGGGAGCATAGATATCAAAGTGTTATGTCTTCTTGGTGCATGCTTCTCTTTATCATTATGAAGTGTCACTCCGCATCTTTCTTTAACTTTGTTATTTTGAAGTACATTTCGTCAAATATTAGTACCGCTATTCCTGCTTTTCTCTGAATCCCATTTGCTTGAAATATCACTTTCCACTCTTTTACTTTGAGTCTATATTTGTCTTTGGAGCTGAGATGTGTCTCCTGAAGGCAGCATATGGTTGGGTTTTGTTTTTTGATTCAATCTGCAACCTGTGCCTTTTTATTGGTGAGGTCAGTCCATTTACATTTAGGGCGATTATTGAAATATGAAGTCTTAAAGACATTTTGTCTTTTGTTTTCTGGTAGCTCGGTGTTTCCATTTCTTCCTTGTCCTTATGTTTCTGTTTTTGTTTTTTTTTAATTTTAGTTGGCTTTTGTGGGTTTTCCCTTTGGTTCTTCTTGTTTTATGTTATATACAACATTTCTGAATCTTTGGCATGTGGTTACCATTACAAATATATAAAGGATAATTATATAAATACAGTCATCCATTTTCTTCTGTGCGTGCCTTATCTCCATGCCCCTTTGCGAATTTGGATCTTCGAATCCTCCCCTTTTCAGTCATTATTATCTCAATTTGTTCCTATGTATGCTGAACATTCATTACTATCTTGTTATAACAATTCTCTTCTTATTACTTAAGCTTATAATGCCCTGTTCTTAGTCAAGGTTGCACTCTTCTGCTTCTAATTGCCTGATAGTCACTTTACTCCTAATTATGTTTTTTTTGTGTGTGTCATTTTGTTTTAGGTGAACTGACCCATTTCATTATTTCCTGTAGTGCAGGCCTTGTAGTGGAGAATTCCTTCAATTTTTGTATGTCTAAAAATGTCTTAATTTCCTCTTCATAGTAAAGGAGAGCTTAGCTGGATGCATTATTCTAGGCTGGTAGTTCCTTTCACTTAATAGTTTAAATATTTGGTTCCATTCCTTCCTGGCTTGTAAACTTTGTACTGAGAAGTCCGATAATAATCTAATGGGTTTACCTTTATTAGTTACTGTTTTTTTCTCCCTGGCTGCCTTGAGAATTCTGTCTTTGTCATTGATTTTTGATAATTTTAATACAATGTGCCTTGGTGAAAGCCTTTTTAGGTTGAGATAATTGAGTGTTCTGTTGACTTCTTGAATTCCAAGTTCCAGCTGATTCCTTATATTTGGAAAATTCTTGTCAACTATTTGTCTGAAAATGCTTTCTAATCCCTGTTCCTTTTCCTCACCTTCGATAATGCCCATTATTCTTATGTCTCCTCTCCTGATGGTATCAGCTAGTTCTTGAATTTCTCTTTCATTACTTTTTATTCTTCGGTTTCTCTCTTCTTCCTTCTGATTCATTTCTAGATTTCTGTCTTCGATATTACTGATCCTTTCCTCCATTTGGTCAACTCTATTTCCCAAGCTTGCTAATTCATTTTTCAGCTTTGCATTGTGTTCTTCATCTCCAGAAGTTCTATATGGTTCTTTTTGAGCGTTTCAGTCTCCTTGCTCTGCTTATCTAGTTGTTTTTTTCAATCCTGAAATTGTTGATTTGAGTTGTTTTGGATCTCACTGAGTTTTTTCAGAAGTACCATTCTGGATTCTCTGTCATTTAAATCATATATTTCTATGTCTGTAAGCTTATTTTCTGGAGATTTTTCTCTTTCTTTCTGAGATGTCTTGTCACCTTGGTTGTTCATGGTGTTTAATGGACTATTGTTGTGCCTGAGCATTAATGGAAGTGTATTCTGTTGTTTTTCCAGAAAGACGATTCATTATATAAAGGTCTCTCTTTAGCTTGCTGCAAAGAAGGTGCTTTCCTTTTGGTTTCCAGTAGGTGGCATCTAAGCCTCTTGGATCCTTGCTTTATGTAAAGTCTTAATAAAGCTTTTTAAATTTTCTTGTAGCTATTTAATCACGCTCACTACTCTCAGTTTCAATCTCTGTCAGTGTCAGTGACAGTCTCGGCAGTGTTTGCTCAGATTCCCCTGGGGGCTCCACGGTGATCGGTCTTGGAGGTTATGGGGGGAGGGGCCCTGTGGGTTGGGCATTGGGGGCTGCAGCTCAGCCTCGGTTTTGCAACTGGGTGGGTAAAAGTTAGCTGTTGTTTCTCTGCCATCCCGCCCCGCTTCTCCACTTTCTGCCCTGATGACTGAGCCCTCCGATCAGCTGTGAACAAGCCCCAGCACTTCCAGGCAGGGTTATTCAAGAAAGTTGCTGCGCCTTCACCCCTCCCCTTCCTCCTAAAGGAGCTCCAGCTGGGAGAGGCAGCTTCTTTATTACTCCCAGTCTACCGCCTGACACCCGGGGTTCTGACCTGTAGTTACTCTTATGCACAGATCCCACGCTCAGATGTGCTGGTGTGCAGTTTTGGTGTTTTTTGTTGAGTTTCAGATGTTCAGCTTATTGTTGTTTCATGTGGAGAAATCTAGTCTCTCATTCTGCCATGTTTCCCACAAATATCTTTATAATAGTGAGTCTTCCAATCTTGTGAAAACTCCTAACCCCAGTTGTTAGTAGCTAAACTGTATATAATTAATACTAATAATTAATGCAAAAGAAGGCAAAAACAGTGAGAAAAAGGAACATTAAAGAAGTTGTTCCCTGTCTTCCACAATGTATTATCCAGAATATCCAAACCAGTAAAAAAATTACTAGGCATACAAAGCAGAAAAATGTTATTCATACTTAAAACTACTAAAAGCTAATAGAAGTTAATCAATAGAATACACTGCTGTAAGAATTTGCAGTAAGAATATGAAAGAAATGAAGAACACTATCACATTAGTTGACCTAATTTACATCTTTAGAGCACTATAACTAACACATTCTTTGTAAGTTCATATGGGTCTATATGCCAGCCCATTAACAAGACAATAAATTTCAAAACATGAGAAAACAAAGGACATTCTCTTTCCACAATGCAATTAAATTAGAAATCAGTGAAATAAAATATCTAGAAAATCCCAAAATATTTGTAAATACATTAAATAATACCATTAAAAATAACCCACAGGTAATCAAATTAACCAAGAAGGTAGAAAATCTGTTCTCAGAAAATTATAAGTCATTGAAAAAAAAATTGAAGAAGATACAAATAAATGGAAACATATACCATGTTCATGTGTAGGAAGAATCAACAGCATTAAAATGGCCATACTATGCAAAGCAATCTATAGATTCAATGCAATCCCTATCAAAATACCAATGGCATTTCTCAGAGAGCTAGAACAAATAATCCTAAAATTTATATGGATCCATAAAAAAAACCCAAATAGCCACGGCAACCTTGAGAAAGAAGAACAACATTGGAGGTATCACACTACCAGATATCAAATTATACTACAAGGCTACAGTAATCAAAACAGCATAATACTGGCATAAAAACAGATACATTGATCAATGAAACAGAATAGAGAGCCCAGAAATAAATCCATGTCTATATGCTCACTTAATATATGACAAAGAAAGTAAGAATATACAGTGGAGTAAAGACAGTCTCTTCAATAAATGATGTTGGGAAAATTAGATACATGCAAAAAAAGCTACACTACCTTCTTACACCATATACAAGAATAAACTCAAAATGGATTAAAAACTTAAATGTAAGACCCAAAACCATAAAATTTCTAGAAGGAAATATAGGCAGTCAACTCTCTGATATCACTAACAGGGATTTCTTTTCAGATATATCTCCTCAGGTGAGGGAAACAAAAGAAAAATAAACAAATGGAACTACATAAAACTAAAAAGTTTTTGTACAACAGAGGAAACCATCCACAAAACAAAAAGACAATTGACTGTTTGGGAGAAGATATTTGCTAATGATATATCTGATAAGGGGTTAATATCCAAAATTTATAAAGAACTTATATAACTCAACAACAAAAAAACAATCTAATTAAAAAATGGTCAGAAGACCTGAATAGATACTTCTCCAAAGAGGAAATACAGATGGCCAATAGACATATGAAAAGATGCTCAAGATTGCTAACCGTCAGAGAAATGCAAATTAAAACCACAATGAGATATCACCTGACATCTGTCAGAATGGTTATCATCAATAAATAAAAAAACAACAAGTGTTGGTGAGGATACGGAGAAAAGGGAACCCTCATACATTGTTGGTGGGTTTGCAAATTGGTGCAGCTGCTATGGAAAACAGTATGGAGGTTTCTCAAAAAATTAAAAATGGATATACTTTTTGACCCAGCAATTGCACTTTTGGGTATTTATCCAAAGAAAACCAAAATAATAATTCATAAAGATCAATGCATCCCAATATTCATGGCAGCACAATTTACAATAGCCAAGATATGGAAGTAACCTAAATGCCCATCTACAGACAATTAGATAAAGAAATTATGGTTCACATATACAATGGAATATTACTCAGTCATTAAAAAAATGAAATCCTATCATTTGCAACATGGATGGACCTAGAGGTTCGTATACTGAGTGAAATAAATCAGACAGAGAAAGATAAATACTATATGATTTCACATATATGCAGAATCTAAGAAACAAAAAGAACAAACTGATCAAAAACAAACTCACAAATATAGTGGACAATTTGGTGACGGACAGAGGGGAGGGGGATGGGGTGGGAGAATGAGAGAAGGGTTAAAGAAGTACAAATTAGTAGTTGGTAGTTGATCACAGTGATGGGGAGCACGGCATAGAGTATGTAGATAGCATTAATATGATGGCTAGGTGGAGGGCCAGGGGAGGGAGGGAGCAATTGGGGGGATCGTTTTATGAACTATATAGATGTCTAACCAATGTACTGTATACTTGAAATAATTTAAATAAATAAAAATAAATAACCCACAGGTGAAGGAAGATACAACAAAGTAAACTGGCAGCAAGTAGCAATCTCAAAGACAGCATGGCCCCAAATGAACATCCATCACTAAGTTGACTCTAGTGTTTAGCAGACAAGGAAAATAAGGCTCAAGGATGGGGAAAATGCAAGTAAATCTGAGAAACTTCTAAATATCTTCAGTAAATGCCTCAGGTCTCAATTATATGTCAGAAAGCTCAGGCTGACTTACTCCATTTCCAAACAAACACAAAACCACAAACTGAGTGTTGAGTCACCTGGAATCCCTACTATCATATCCTGATATTAATCATGTCATGCTCTTCATACCTCTGCTCAATATCTCATTTCCAGGCATAATACATTATATGCTGTCAATGTAAAACTTTGTCATTTCAATTAAAAGATTATCCTCTTCTTTCACTAGCACATTAAATTTATCTTCAGAATCACCGGCTTAAAAAAAGGCACCATTATTCCTTACAATGCTAGAAAGATATGAACATATGAATGAATGAAGTGATAGAAAACATATTAGAGATAATGATAGATATTCTTTTAATGAAAAGGTAGAACCTGATAGTGTATGGAAGTCAGTTTCTATTTGATAAATGTCCTCGAAGTAGCAAGTGGAGACTTTCTGGTAACAATAATCTCGAGGGTTCCAATGAGACCAGGAATGTCTGCATAGATGGGGTTCCCAAGGAATCTTGGTCACCTAAAAGGCAAACAACACACTGAGTTACTTATAAAGCAATACCAATAGCCGTTTCCAAAAACAGTCCTTAGAACAATGTACATGAAGATGGCAGCAAACCTGAAAATAATACCTGGAAAGACGAATCCATTTTTAACAAGTGTCCTCTGCTCTGGTGACCACAGAGAGATAGCTTGAAGCTGTCACAGTGGGAAAATTATATTCCTACAGCAAAGGAAACACCTGCGTATTGCCAATGGGTAAGGATGCTCAGAGATAGTTATCTTAGAATCATGCCAAGCAAGTACTGAATAATTAAAATGTATGGAAGGCAGATGAGGATCTGACAAACGCAGCACTACTAGGGGAAGGAAAACACCATCTTCATAGTATCAGATTATTTAGGTTAGAAAGACAGAGCTGTGTTATGACACAGCTTTCATGGATTAAAAAGCAAAGTGGAAGAACCTTCTGTGCTCATTTCTAGGGACTCTGCTACAAGAAGAAGACATCCTATTTCCCAGATGACACACAGGAGAAGAGCTATACTGGACCAGAATCAAACATGGAGCCAAAATTAATGAAGGTCATCATCAGTTTCTTAACGGGGATAAATAGAAGACAGATATCAAGGATTATTATTGAACCCCTATCGTTTGTCAAAAAGACAATAAAGTCGAGTGGTTGCATGTTTAAGCTTTCCATCAGAAAAATAGACAGATGTGAGTTTCAGTCTCAGAGTCGCAACTTGCAAGATATATCACATTTAATGCAGTCCTTAACCTCTGTAAACTTTAGCTTTCTTATCTGTTGAATAAGAATAATATTAATAGTGTCATAGAGTTGATAAAAGTGCCCATTTTATTAAGGATCTTAATCATAAATAAATGCTCTATCTTGTCAAATGTTTTTCCTGCATCTATTGATATGATCATTCAATTGTTATTCTTTATTTTGTTTATTTGATGTATCACATTAATTAATTTGAGTGTGTTAAATCATCTCTGTGCCCCTTGGATGAGCCCACTTTCTCATGGTGTATAACCTTTTTCATGTGTTGTATTAGATTTGCTAGTAATTTGTTTAGGAATTTTGCATCTGTATTCATCAGAGATATTGGTCTATAGTTTTCTGTTTTTGTGTTATCCTTACCAGATTTTGGTATGAGAGTAATACTGACTTCATAAAATGAGTTAGGAGGTATTGTCTCTTCTTCAATTTTTTGGAACAGTTTGAGAAGTACAGATATTAAATCTTTGAAAGTTTGGTAAAATTCACTATTAAGGTCATCTGGTCCTGGACTTTTACTTTTCGGGAGGTTTTTGATGAGGTTTTGTTTCAATTTTCATACTGCTAATCGGTCTATTTAGATTTTTCAGTTCTTCATGATTCAATCTGGGAAGGTTATATATTTCTAAAATCTTGCCCATTTCTTCTAGGTTATTAAATTTGGTGGAGTATAACTTTTCATAGTATTCTTGAATGATCCTTTGTATTACTGTAGTATCTGTTATAACTTCTCTTTCATTTCTAATTTTGCTTATTTGTGTCTTTTTTCTTTTTTCCTTATTGCATCTAACCAGGGGCTTGTCAGTTTTATGAATCTTCTCAGAGAAACAGCTCTTTGTTGCATTAATTTTTTCTATTGCCTTTTTGTTCTCAATTTCATTTAATTCTGTTCTAATTTTTATTATTTCCTTCTTTTTGCTGACTTTGGGCTTCATTTGTTCTTTTTCTAGTTTTTTGAGATGTAATATTTGGTTTTTTATTTGAGATTTTTCATGTTTCTTGAGATAGCCCTGTAATGATATGAACTTTTCTATTATTATCACTTTTGCTGTGTCCCAAAAGTTTTGATATGTTATATTTTCATTCTCATTTGTTTCTATGTATCCCTTGATCTCTCCTTTTATTCCCTCTATGACCCAGTCATTCTTTAGTAGCACGTGATTTAATATCCACATATTTGTGGTTCTTCTCCCTTACTTTTTTATAGCCGATCTCCGATTTCAAAGCATTATGGTCAGAAAATATGCTTGGTATAATTTCAATCTTCTTAAATTCGTTGAGCCTATTTTTGACATATGATCTATCCTTGAAAATGTTCCATGTGCACTGGAGAAGAATGTATAAGCTGCTGCTTTGAGATGAAAGGTTCTGTAAATGTCAATTATGTCCAGTATATCTACTGTGTCATTTAAGATTGATATTTCCTTATTGATTTTGTTTAGATGATCTATCTGTAGCTGATAGTGGTGCATTTAGGTCCCCTAATATGATTCTGTTTATGTCAGTTTATCCTTTTAGTTCTCTTAGTAGTTGCGTTATATATTTTGGTATTCCCTAACTGAGAACATATATATTGATAAGTGTTATGTCTCTTGGATGTGTGTCTGCCTTTATCATTATGAAGTATCCATCATGGACTTTCATTATTTTTTTTTTTATCTTGAAGTCCATTTTGTCAGATATAAGTATGGTTACACTCGCTTTTCTCTGGATATCATTTGCTTGGAATATCGTTTTCCTCCTTTTGGCTTTGAGTCTATATTTGTCCTTGCAGCTGAGATGTGTCTCTTAAGGGCAGCATGTGGCTGGGTATTGTTTGTTTGTTTGTTTGTTTTTTGATTCAATCTGCAACTCTGTGTTTTTTTATTGGTAAGTTCAGTCCATTTACATTTAAGGCGATTATTGAAATATGAGGTTTTCCTATAGCCATTTAATCTTTTGTTTTCTGGTAGCTTGGTGTGTTTCCATTGTTTCTTTGTCCCTGTGTTTTTGTCTGTTCTTTTAATTTAGTGATATTTTATGGCTTTTCCCTCTGTTCCATCTTGTTTTATGTTATGTGTCTTGGTTCTGGATTTTTTGTGTGAGGTTATTATTAAGATTTTGTAAAGGAAAGTTTTATATATATGTACACATACATACATACATATACATATACATGTAAGTAT
>NW_011889200.1:793555-891845 GCF_000151845.1 Pteropus vampyrus | reverse complement strand
ACTTTTGTTTCAGATAGAATGATCCCCTTCAGTATTTCTTATAATACAGGCCTTTTGGTGGAAAATTCCCTCAGCTTTTGTATATCTAAAAAGGTCTTTATTTTTCCTTCATATCCAAAGGAGAGCTTTGCTGGATATATTATTCTTAGCTGGTAATTTATTTCTCTCAACAGTTTGAATATTAGGTCCTCCAACACTTGTTATTAGTTGTACTGTTGATAACAGCTATTCTAAAAGGTGTGAGATGGTATCTCATTGTTGTTTTAATTCACATTTCTCTAATAGTGAAGTTGAGCATCTTTGTATATCTTTGTTAGCAATTTGTATGTCTTCTAGAAAGAAGCATCTGTTCAGGACTTCAGTCTATTTTTTACTTGGATCATTTGTTTTTTTGTTGTTGCTGTTGTTGTTGTGATCGAGTTGTATGAGTTCTTTGTATATTTTGAATATTAGGTCCTTATAAAAGGCATTGCTTATAAATACATTTTTCCATTCAGATGGTTCTCTCTTTACCTTGTCGATGGTCTCTTTCACTGTGCAGAAGCTTTTTAGTTTGATGTTGTCCCATTCATTTATTTTTGCTTTTACTTCCCTTGCCTTTGGGGTCAAATACATAAAATCCTCTTTAAGCCCATGTTCCTTGAGATCAGTTCTCATGTTTTCTTCTGTGCATTTTATTGTTTCCGGTCTTCTATTCAGGTTCTTAACCCATTTGGAGTTAATTTTAGTATGTGGTGATAGACAACAGTTTAGTTTCATTCTTTTTCAGGCGGCTTTCCAGTTTTCTCAGCACCATTTATTGAAGAGGCTTTCCTTTCTCTACTGTAGGTTTTGGCTTTCTTGTCAACAATTAATTGCCCTTATAGCCATAGGTTTATTTCTGGATTCTTGGTTCTGTTACACTGGTATATTTGTCTTTTTTCTGCCAATACCATGCTGGTTTGATTACAGTCGCTTTGTAGTATAATTTGAAGTTGGGCAGAGTGATGCCTCCAAGTGTCATTCCTTTTACTCAGAATGGCTTTCGTAATTCAGGGTATTTTGCACTTCCATACAAATCTGAAGATTTTTTGTTCTACTTCTTTTAAAAATGCCTACGGGATTTTGATGAGTATTGCATTGAATCTGTATAATGCTTTAGGTAATAAGGTCATTTTAACTATGTTAATTCTTCCAAATCAAGACCATGGAGTAAAATCTTTCCATTTTTGTATCTTCTTCAATTTCTTTTAATAGGGTCTTATAGTTTTCTTTACATAGGTCCTTCACATGTTTTGTTAGATTTATTCCTAGGCATTTTATTCTTTTTGTTGCAATTGCAAAAGGAATTATATTTTCCACTTTTTTTGACACTTCATCATTAGAATATTAAAATGCTAAGATTTTTGAACATTGATTTTGTATCCATAAACTTTATTGTATTTGCCTATTGTTTCTAGAAGTGTTCTTCTGGAGTCTTTAGGGTTTTCTACATAGAGAATCATGTCATCTGCAAATAGTGACAGTTTGACTTCTTTGTTTCCTATTCGATGCCTTTTATATCTTTCTCTTGCCTGATTGCACTCGCTAGGACCTCCAATGATATATTGAATAAAAGTGGTGATAGTGGACAGCCTTGCCTTGTTCCTGATCTTAGAGGGAAGGTTTTTAGTTCTTTACCATTAAGTGAAAATGTTGGTTGAGAATTTTTCATATATGGCATTTATTATATTAAGATATTTTCCTTCTATACCAATTCTGTTAAGTGTTTTGAACATAAATGAATGCTATATCTTGTCGAGGGCTTTTTCTGCATTTATTGATATGATCATAGGATACTTATTTTTTAATTTGTTTATGCGGTGTATCATATTAATTGATTTGCATATGTTGAACTATCCCTGTGCCCCTGGGATGAAGCCCACTTGATCGTGGTGTATAATCTTTTTAATATGTTGCTATATTCGGTTTGCTAGTATCTTTTTTAGGATTTTTGCATCTGCGTTCATGAGAGAGATTGGTCTGTAGTTTTCTTTTTTTGTGTTATCTTTTGGTATCAGAGTAATATTAGCCTCATAAAATGAGTTGGGAAGTATTGCCTTCTCTTCGATTTTTTGTCAGAATTTGAGAATAGTAAGTATTAAAACTTCTTTGAATTTTTGGTAGAATTCACTGGTAAAGCCATCTGGTCCTGGACTTTTACTTTTTGGTAGGTTTTTGATGATTGTTTCAATTCCCATACTGCTGATCGGTCTATTTAGATTTTCCAGTTCTTCTCGATTCAGTCTAGGAAGGTTGTATATTTCTAAGTACTGGTATATTTCTTCTAGGTTATTAAATTTGGTGTTATATGCTTTTTCATAGTATTCTTGTATGATCCTTTGTATTTCTGTGGTGTCTGTCATAATTCCCCTCTTTCATCCCCAATTTTGTTTATTTTTGCCCTTTCTGTTTTTTCCTTAGTGAGTCTAGCCAGAGGATTGTCAATTTTATTAACCTTCTCGAAGAACCAGCTCTTCATTGCATTTATTTTTTCTATTGTTTTTTGTTTGTTTGTTTGTTTTCAATTTCATTTATTTCGGCTCTAATTTTTATTATTTCATTTGTTCTGCTAACTTTAGGCTTCATTTGTTCTTCCTTTTTTAGTTTTTAGTTTTGTTTTGTTTTGTTTTTTTTAAGATGAAGTGTTACGTTGTTTATTTGGTCTTGTTCGTGTTTTTGTTGATAGGCCTGTAATTATATGAACTTTCCTCTTATGACCAATTTTGCCATGTCCCAAAAGTTTTGATATGTACTATCATTATCATTTGTTTCTATGTCTTTCTGGATCTCTCTTTTTATCTCTTCTGACCCAGTTATTCTTCAGTAGCATGATCCTTAACTTCCATGTATTTGTGGTTCTTCCTGATTTCTTTCTGCAGTTGATCTCTATTTTCAAAGCATTATGATCAGAGAATATGGTTGATATGATTTCAGCCCTCTTATATTTGTTGAAGGTATCTCTGTGTCCTAGTATGTGATTGATTCTTGAGAATGTTTCATGTGCACTAGAAAAGTATGTATTAGCAGGTGTTTGGGGATGGAATGCTCTTAAATGTCAATTATGTCCAGTTTGTTTAATGCATCATTTAAGAATGTTATTTCCTTATTGATTTTCTGTTTGGATGATCTGTCCATATCTGACAGTGGGGTATTTAGGTCCCCAACTATGATAGTGTTTTGGTCTATTTCTCTCTTTAGTTTTGTTGATAATTGCTTTACATATTTCGGGGCTCCCTGATTGGGAGCATAGATATTAATAAGTGTTATGTCTTCTTGGTGATGTTTCTCTTTATCATTATGAAGTGTCCCTCAGTATCTTTCTTTACCTTTTTCATTTTGAAGTCTATTTCATCTGCTATTACTACCATTACTCTTGCTTTTCTCTGAATGTCATTTGCTTGAAATATTACTTTCCACCCTTTCACTTTGAGTCTATATTTGTCTTTGGAGCTGAGATGTGTCTCCTGGTGGCGCATATGGTTGGATTTTGTTTTGTGATCCATTCTGCAACTCTATGCCATTTTATTGGTAAGTTCAATCCATTTACATTTAGGGTGATTACTGAAATATGAGGTCTTCTTTTAGCCATTTTATCTTTTGCTTAGCTTGGTTTTTCCATTTCTTCCTTGTCCTCGTTTTTCTGTTTTCTTTTTTTTGGTTAGCTTTTGTGGGTTTTCTCTCTGGTCATACTTGTTTTATGTTATATACCATGGTCCTGAATCTTTGGCATGTGGTTACCATTACGAATATGTAAAGGATAGTTTTATATATATATATAGTTGACCATTTTCTTCTGCGTGTGCCTTATCTCCATTCCCCTTTGCGAATTTGTATCTTTGAATCCCCCCTCTTTCAGTCATTGTTATCTCAGTTTGTCCCTATGCATGCTGAACGTTCATTACTTTTCATTAAAACAATTCTCTTCTTATTATTTAAGCTTATAATGTCCTGTTCTTAGTAAGTGTTGTACTCCTCTGCTTCTATCTGTCTACTAGTCGCCTTACTCCTAGTTGTGTTTTTGTTTTTGTTTTGGTAATTTTATTTTAGATCAGCTGACCCCTTTCAGTATTTCCTGTAGTGTAGGCCTCGTAGTGGAGAATTCCCTCTATTTTTTTTTTTTTTTTTGGTCTGGAAAGGTCTTTATTTCTCCTTCATATCTAAAGGAGAGCTTTGCTGGATATATTATTCTTGGCTGGTAGTTCCTTTCATTTAATAGCTTGAATATTTGATTCTATTCCTTTCTGGCTCGTATGGTTTGTGCTGAGAAGTCCGATTATATTTTAATGGATTTTCCTTTATAGATTACCGACTTCATTTCCCTGGCTGCCTTGAGAATTCTGTCTTTGTCATTGATTTTTGATAATTTTTATACAATGTGCCTTGGCGAAGGCTTTTTTGGGTTGTAATAATTGAGTGTTCTGTTGACTTCTTGAATTCCAAGCTTCAGCTCATTCCTTAGGTTTGGGAAATTCTTGTCAACTATTTGTCAGAAAATGCTTTCTAATCTCTGCTCTTTTTCCTCACCTTTGACAGTGCCCATTATTCTTGTTTCCTCTCCTGATGGTATCAGCTAGTTCTTGTATTTTTCTTTATTTATTTTTCATTCTTTGATTTCTTCTTTCCGATTTATTTCTAGATTTCTGTCTTCGTTATCACTGATTCTTTCCTCTATTTGGTCGACTCTATTTCCCAAGCTTGCTATTTCATTTTTCAACTCTTGCAGTATGTTCTTCATCTCCGGAAGTTCTATTTGGTTCTTTTTGAGGGTTTCGGTCTTTCTGCTAAAAAACTCATTCTGCTCATCTAGTTGTTTTTTCAATTCCTGAAATTGTTGGTATGAATCATTTCATATCTCATTGAGGTTTTTCAGAAGTACCATTCTGAATTCTCTGTCATTTAAGTCACAGATTTCTATGTTTGTACGGTTATTTTCTGGAGATTTTCTTCTTTCTTTCTGAGCTGCCTTGTCACTTTGGTTGTTCATGGTGTTTAATGGACTATTTCTCCACCTGGGCATTAATGTAAAGTGTATTCTGCTATTTTTTTTCTAAGAAGTTTTATTATATAAATGTCTCTCTTTAGCCTGTTGCAAAGAAGGCATTTTTCTTTTTGTTTCCAGTAAGTGGTATCTAATCCTCTTGGATCCCTGCTTTATATAAAGTCTTTATGATGTCTTTCTTTTTTTCTAATAGATGTTTAATTATGCTCCCTATCCTCAGTCTCAGTCCCTGTCAGTGTTATCAACAGTTTCGGTATCATTTGCTCAGATTGCCCTGGCTCCGCAATGTTCCGCTTTGGTGGATTTGGGGGAAGATTTTGGGTTGGGGAATGGGGCCTGCAGCTCAGCCTCCCATTTTGCAACCATATCTGGTAAAAATCAACTGTTGTTTCTCTGCTTTCTGCCTGGGCACTGCTGCCAGCCACGTGGAGCTCACGGCTCTCCCAAGCAGCACTGTTCAGGGAATCACCACATTCACCCGCTCCCTCCTCTTGCAGAGAGCTCCGGCTGCAAGAGGCAGCTTCTTGTTTCTCCCAGTCCACCACCCATACCCAGAGTTCTGACCTGTGGTAGCTCTTATGCAAAGATCCCACATTCAGACTTGCTGGTGTGCAGTTTGTGTGTTTTTTGTTGAGTTTTAGATGTTTGGCTCATTGTTTCAAAGAGAGAGATTTGGGAACGTCTCTCACTCAGCCATGTTTCTGTTGAGCCTCTCTATTTGGTTCTTTATTAGAGTTTCAGTTTCCTTGGCAAGGTATTCCTGTTGTTCATTGATTTTGTTTCTAAGTTCTTTCAAGTGTTGATCAAAATTTTCTTGCATCTTGTTGGGATTTTTTAGTAGTGTAATCTTCTGATCTCTGTCATTTAAATTTCAAATTTCTATACATTTAAGGTTATTTTCTGGAGGTTTTTTTCATCTTTTTTTCTGAGCAACCTTGTCACCTTAGTTGTTCATGTTTGGTGGACTATTTCTTTGCCTAGTCATTAATGAGAATGTACTCTGTTTTGTTTTTTGAAAAAAAAAATTAAAATTTATTATATAGTGTTCTCTCTTTAAGGGGTTGATAAGAAGTGGATTTTCTTTTGATTTTCAGTAGGTGTTGCCCATGCCTCCTGTACTGCCCAAGCCTCAGGGATCTCTGCTTTGAGTTTAAAAATGTATTTTATTCGCTGGGGAGGTGTGTGTCTCCTCTGTGACCAAGTCACCTAGGTTCCAGTTCTCCATTCTCATGGAAGAATGTAAAAGGCGATAGGGGTCCGAGCCTCTGAAAAGGCCCTGATGTCCCAGGACTGTCCCAACTGTCAGATGCGGTTCTCTGCTGTTTCCTTTTGAATCAAACTGACTGGGTGTGGTGGGGTGGATTGAGAGAGTCTACTAATGTGTGTGGCTGTTTTCTTTGCAGTAATTTTGGCCCTCAGGCTCATTTCTATATCTCGGATCTTGTCACTGGGACCAGCTGCATTTTATGTTTCAGTTCTTGTTGTGCAAATTCCCCTGGGGCTTGGTGCTGGCTCTAGTAGGGTATGGGGGAGGGGATTGCACTTCGGGATGTGGAGGAAGGTGGCCAGGCTCCATGACTCAGCTTTCTGCCTGGCAAAGGTGATTGCTAAGACACCACTGCACTAAGTCTCTGCCCTGCTCTCTGCCCTGATCATTGGGTTTCACTCCATGTAATATGCTGATTACTCATTCAGGACTGTTTGGAGCTACAAAGAATCAAAATAACCACCATGTAATTCCCGCCTCCCCCTCAGCTTGCAGAGAGCTCCGGGATGCATTCTGCAGCACCCGCTTCCCTTTCTCCTCCCTGTTTGCACAATTTGCACATCTTCAGATGCTCTGATGCACAGACCTCTCAGACGTGCTTGTGTGCAGGTTGTGTGTTACCTGTTAGATTGTATGTTATCCATTTGTTGTAATTTCAAGAGAAGAGATCACTGGAGATTCTTCATACTGCCATGCTTTGACATCACTCTAAATAATTGAAAACAATCCCGTTTAAAATTGCATCAAAAAATAAATTTAGAAATAAATTTTACCAAGAAGATGAAAGACCTGTTTTCAGAAAATTATAAGAAATTGAAGAAGATACAAATAATTGGAAGCATATATTGTGCTCATGGATATCAAGAATTAACATCATTAAAATGTCCATGTTACACAAAGCAATCCACAGATTCAATGCAATCCCTATCAAAATACCAATAACGTTTTTCACAGAACTAGAACAAACAAACCTAAAATTTATATGGAACCAAAAGAGACCCTGAATAGCCACAGCAATTTTGAGAGAGAAGAACAAAATTGGAGGTTTCATGGTACTTGATATCAAATTATATTACAAGGCTCTAGTTATCAAAATAGCATGGTACTGGCATAAAAAAAAAAAAACAGACACATAGATCAATGGAACAGAATAGAGGGCCCGGAAATTAATCCATGTCTATATGGTCATTTAATCTATGACGAAGGAGACCTGAATATACAGTCAGGTAAAGACAGTGTATTCAGTAAATTGTGTTGGGAAAACTGGGCAGATACATGCAAAAAATGAAACTAGACCACCTTCTTACACCATATACAAGAATAAATTCAAAATGGATTAACAACTTAAATGCTAAATCTGAAATCATAATCTCCTAGAAGAAAACATGGGTAGCAAATTCTCTGACATTGTTCTTAGTAATATTTTTTCTGCTCCATCTCCTTGGGCAAGGGAAACAAAAGAAAAAAGTTAACAAATGGGACTACATCAAACTAAAAAGTTTTGGCCAAGCAAAGGAAACTATCAACAAAATGAAAAGACAATGTACTGAATGAGAGAAGATATTTGCCAATGATACATCCAATAAAGAGTTAATATCCAAAATTTAAAAAGAACTTATACAACTCAACACCAAAAAAAAGAAAAAGAAAAAATAAACAATCCAATTAAAAAATTAGCAAAGGACCTGAATAGGCATTTCTCCAAAGAGGACATACAAATGGCCAATAGACATATGAAAAGATGCTCACTGACACTAATCATCAGAGAAATGCAAATTAAAACCACAATGAGATATCACCTCACATCTTTAAGAATGGCAATCATCAATAGGTCAAAAACAAGTGTTAGCAAGGATGTGGAAAAAAGGGAACCCTCATACACTGTTGGTGAGATTGCAAATTGGTACAGCTACTATGGAAAATAGTTTGGAGGTTCCTCAAAAAATGAGAAATGGAAGTACATTATAACCCAGATTTACACTTCTAAGTATTTATCCAAAGAAAACCAAAACACCAATTTGAAAAGATATATTCAACTCTATGTTCACTGCAGCACTACTTACAATAGCCAAGATATAGAAGTAACCTAAGTGCTCATCAATAGATAATTGGATCAAATAGAGGTGATACATATATACAATGGAATATTACTCAGTTATAAAAAAGAAATAACATCTTACCATTTGCAACAATATGGATGGATCTAGAGAGTACTATGCTAAGTGAAATAAGTCAGACAGAGAAAGACAAATACCATATGATTTCACTTATATGTAGAATCTAAGGAACAATATAAGCAAACAAGTAAAATGAAAACATACTCATAGAAACAGAACTGGTGATTGCCAGATGGAAGAGGGTTTGGAGGTCTGGGTGAAAAAGATAAAGGGATTAAGAAGTACAAATGGGTAGCTACAAAATAGTCATGGTGATGTAAAGTACAGCATAGGGAATATAGTCAATAATATTGTACTAACTATGTATAATGCCAGTTGAGTACTAGACTAATTGGGGGATCACTTCATAAATTATATAAATGTCTAATCATTGTACTGTACACCTGAAACTAACATAAGATAATATTGAATGTGAACTCTATTTGAAAAACAAAAATTAAAAAATAAAAAATAAACCCTTTAGGTATTGCATTACAAAAAATATGTTCACTTTCAGAACTCATGTTCTGAATGGTTATTGATGTATGTCATTGAGGCTTTTTATACAACATTATTATAGCAATATATAAATGATGTGGAATGTAATGCTAAAACTGACACTGTAAAAATGATGTTAGGAATTATGTCTCTTAAGATGTAAAGCTAAGATTAATAAAATGAATTTTAAGTAAGGTTAATGAAGACCTCCCAACTATATCATTGCATTACACAATCAGATTACTAAAGTCAGAGAACAGAGATGAAATAGCTTATCCAAGTGTATGATGAAATGAATCACATGACTGGGAAGTCGTGAAACCAAAATCAGACCCCTGGTTTTTCTGCATCCACAGCAACCAAACATACTCTATTAGCCATTACTGCCTCATGGAGTTGGAATCTGGTCTTTCCTGTAGAACACGGGCAGCAGGAGGCCTTAACTAAGCTCCATACTGCCCAATGAGAAGTATTTTAAATATTAAATCTTTCTCTCATAATTGTCCTCAAAAAAAAAAAAAAAGTAGAAAATACAACCGTAGATCTGCAGCCTACATTGCTAGTTGGCAGGAAATTAGATCCTAGATTCTCACTTAGCTATAGCAACAATGTCTATATGTAAACCTTCTTTGTGCACTGAAAGTTTCACCTTTAGCTAAAGAGAAGGAACAGTATGTATTTAAATTAATGTGTGATGTTCCTTTACAATCACAAGTTTTGCCCAGAAGGTTCATTCGATATACACATTTCTGCAATTTAAAAAAAATTACATAACATCTCATCATTCCAAATCACATTCAACCTATTTGATTTTTTATTATTCTTTTAATGTTTACTTGGTTATTATCACATTGATTCAGTGCATGATTATTATAGAAAAATCATAATAATAACAAAATTATAAATAAAAAGTCTATAACGCCATTCATCCAGAGACATTCACTAATAATTCCATAGTGTTTATTCACCTAGATACATTTTATATGTATATATACATACATGGAGTTCAACCTAATTGTTTTAAACAGCTGAATTATTTTACCTAATATTGTTTTGTATGTTTCCATATATCTTGCCATGTACTGTTTACTCACTTGGTATAAAAATACATTTAATATCTTCTCTATTTTTTGAGAAAACAGAAAACAGTTTATTGTCACTTGCTTACCAGAGCTAGAATTGTTATAGACACAGACAAATGGCAAAGGAAGCAAACAGAAGAGGAATAAAATGAAAAGCAATTAGACAAATAGTCATACTCATATATAAACAGCATTCTCCAGCCTATGGAAAATTCTGCCCTCACCTAATTTGTGTGTGTATGTGCATGTGTGTGTGTGTGTGTGTGTCTGTGTGTGTGTAATAAAATGAGATGAGCTATTTTCAGATCCATTTTAATTTTAAAAACATTGGTCAATAAATAATTTTAAACGATGTTAAAAGTTAAAATATATATCACTGGTGATCACACAATTAAGATAATATTACTTCCAATTTATATCTATAAACTTCCAAAGTTTAATTTTTCACAGGAAAATTTATTTTTTTAAATGTAACAGTCTATTTTACAGATTTATTATAATTTGAATATCATTTTGGAGAATATTTGTTCATGCTCTATACTTATTAGTTGTAGCTGTTTTTCAGATTAAAACGTAATACATTCTAAATATTTAAACAGGAGAATGTATAAAATTAGACTTTTAAATTATTGCGTCTCTTTACTGTACTCTTCTCAAGACATCATTTAAAAAAATTGTACAAATTCTTATATGCATTGTTTATTTTATATTATGTGACAACAGGAAAGAAAAAATTATCTCTCTCAATTAACCTCAATGATGATATACATAGCTAAAAACCACCAGTAGCAGAGTAACAACTTTAACATATTTATTGAGATGTAATTAACGTAATATATAATTTACATATTTTAAGTGTAAAGTTCAATGATTTTGTATTAAAGTTACAAAGTTATGAAACTGTTACCACAACATATACATTCTATTTAAGTTTAGAAAATTCCCAATACCTCAAGAAGATCCTCTGTGCCCATTTGCAGTCTGTCCTTGTTTCCTACACTAGACCCAGGCAAACACTAATGTACTTTCCATTTCCATGGATTCACTTTTTCTAGACATTTAATACAATTTGAAACATAATATATGGCCCTTGTTGCCAAGTTTTTTATACTTAGCAAAATGTGTTGCGGATTCTGGGAAACATAGCGGAGTGAGAGACGTCCTCAGATCTCTTCCCTTGAAACAACAATAAGCTGAACATCTAAAACACAACAAAAAACAACCAAACTGCACACCAGCACACCTGAGCATGGGATCTGAGCATAAGAGCTAACACAGGTCAAAATTCCAGGTATTGGAGAAATAAAGAAGCTGCCTCTCACAGGTGCCCGAGCTCTTTGCAGGAGGAGGGGGAAGGGTGAAGGTGCAGCAACTTCCCTGATCAGCCTTCCTGGAAGGGTTGAAACTTCTAGCAGCCAGCAGCAGGCCCCATTCATTAGGGCTGAAAGCAGAGAAGCGGGATGGGACAGCAGAGAAACAACAGTTGAATTTTTCTGGCCCCGCTTCCAAACTGATGCTGAGCTGCAGCCCCAAACCCCTAATGCAGAGGGCCCCTCCCCCATACCCTCTGAGAACAAACACCACGGAGCCCCAGGGGAATCTGAGTAAAAGCTGGCGACACTGAAGCTACCTCTCTCAGTCTCTGGAGCTCCCTGCAAGAGGACGAGGAGGGGAAAAGGCGCAGCAATTTCCCTGATCAGACTGCCTGGAAGTGCCAGAATTTCTAGCAGCCAGCAGCAGGGTGCAGTAATGAGGGCAGAAAGCAGAGAAGCAGGACGGGACTACAGAGACACAACAGTTGATCTTTACCGGCCCTAGTTGCAAAACCGAGGCTGAGCTGCAGGCCCCAACTCCAAATCCAGAGGGTCCTCCCCACAAAACCTCTGAGACCGATCACTGCAGAGCTCTAGGGCAATCTGAGCAAACACTACTGAAACTGTTGCTAACACTGACGGGGAATGAAACTGAGAGTAGCAAGTGTGATTAAATATCTAGAAGAAAATAAAAAAGACATTTAGGCCTTATATAAAGCAGGGAACCAACATGCTTGGACGCCACCTACTGGATACCAAATGAAAAGCGCCTTCTTTGCAGCAAGCTAAAGAGAGACCTCTATATAATGGATCGTGTTTCTAGAAAAACAACAGAATACATTCCCATTAATGCTCAGGCAAAAAAATAGTCCATTAAACAAAATGAACAACCAAGGTGACAAGACATCTCAGAAAGAAAGAGAAAAATCTCCAGAAAATAAGCTTGCAGACATAGAAATATATGACTTAAATGACAGAGAATTTAGGATGGTACTTCTGAAAAAACTCAATGAGATCCAAAACAACTCAAATCAACAATTTTAGGAATTAAGAAAACAACTAGATGAGCAGAGCAAAGAGATTGAAACCCTTAAAAAGAACCAAATAGAATTTCTGGAGATGAAGAACACACTGCAAGAGTTGAAAACTGAAATAGCAAGCTTGGGAAATAGAGTTGACCAAAAGGAGGAAAGGATCAGTGATATCGAAGACAGAAATCTAGAAATGAATCAGAAGGAAGAAGAGAGAAACCGAAGAATAAAAAATAATGAAAGAAAAATACAAGAACTAGTTGATACCATCAGGAGAGGAAACATAAGAATAATAAGCATTATCGGAGACGAGGAAAGGGAGCAGGGACTAGGAAGCATTCTTAAGGCAAATAGTGGACAAGAATTTCCCAAATCTAAGGAAGGAGCAGGAGCTTGGAATTCAAGAAGTCCAGAACACCCAATTATCTCAACCCAAAAAGGCCTTCACCAAGACACATTGTATTAATTATCGAAAATCAACGATAAAGATAGAATTCTCAGGGCAGCCAAGGAGAAGAAAACAGTAACTTATAAAGGAAAACCCATTACATTATCCTCGGACTTCTCAGTGCAAAGCTTACAAGCCAGAATGGAATGGAATCAAATATTTAAACTATTAAGCGAAAGGAACGACCAGCCTAGAATAATGCATCCAGCTAAGCTCTCCTTTAGATATGAAGGAAAAATAAAGAACATTCTAGACATACAAAAATAGAGGGAATTCTCCACTACGAGGCCTGCACTACAGGAAATACTGAAAGGTGTCAGCTCATCTAAAGCAAAATAACAAAACAAAACAAAAAATACATAATTAGGAGTAAAGTGACTATCAAGCAAATAGAAGCAGAGGAGTGCAACTCTTACTAAGAACAGGGCATTATAAGCTAAAACAATAAGAAGAGATTTGCTATAGCAAACTAGTAATGAACATTCAGCATACATAGCAACAAATTGAGATAACGATGACTGAAAAGGGGAGAATTCAAATAACCAAATACGCGAGGAGGAAAGATGATAAGGCACACACAGAAGAAATGGACGAGTGTATATATATATATAACTACCTTTTTTGAATTCGTAATGGTAACCACACACCAATGATTCAGAACTAAAATATATAACATAAAACAAGAACGAGTGACAAAACCCACAAATGCCAATCAAAATAAATAAAACGGAAACACAAGGACAAGGAAGAAAGGGAACACTGAGCTACCAGAAAGCAAAAGATAAAATGGCTATAAAAAGACCTCATATTTCAATAATCACCCAAAATGTAAATGAACTGAAATCACCAATAAAAAGGCAGACTTGCAGAATGGATCAAAAAACAAAACCCAATCACATGCTGCTTTTAAGAGACACATCTCAGTTCCAAAGGCAAATTTAGACACAAAGTGAAAGGGTGGAAAATGATATTTCAAGCAAATGACATTCAGAGAAAAATGGGAGTAGCAGTACCAATATCAGACGAAATAGACTTCAAAATAAAAAAGGTAAAGAAAGATACTGAGGGACACTTCATAATGATAAAGGGAATCATGTACCAAAAAGACAAAACACTTATTAATATCTATGCTCCCAAACAGGGAGCCTTGAAATATGTAAAACAATTACTAACAGAACTAAAGGGAGAAACAGATCAAAACACTATTATAGTAAGGGACCTAAATACCCCACCGTCAGATATGGACAGATGATCCAAACAGAAAATCAATAAGGAAATAACATCCTTAAATGACACATTAGATCAACTGGACATAATTGACATTTACAGAACCTTCCATCCCAAAACAGCTGCTTATACATTCCTTTCAAGTGCATATAGAGCATTCTCAAGAACTGACCACATACTGGGATTCAGATATAGCCTCAAGAAATATAAGAGGTTTGAAATCATACCAACCATATTCTGTGATCCTAATGCTTCGAAACTAGAGATCAACTGCAAAATGAAATCAGGAAGAACCACAAAAACATGGAGAATAAACAACATACTACTGAAGAATAACTGGCTCAGAGAAGAAATAAAAGGAGAGATCAAGAGATACATAGAAATGAATGATAATGATAGTACAACATATCAAAACTTTTGGGACAAGGCAAAAGCAGTCATAAGAGGAAAGTCCATATCATTACAGGCCTATCTCCAAAAACAAGAATGAGCCCAAATAAACAACCTAACACTTCATCTTAAAAACCTAGAAAAGGAAGAACAAATGAGGCCTAAAGTCAGCAAAAGAAAAGAAATAATAAAAATTAGAGCAGAAATAAATGAAATTGAAAACAAAACAACAACAGCAACAAAAAAAACAATAGAAAATATAAATACAACAAGGAGCTGGTTCTTTGAGAACATTAATAAAGTTGACAACCCCCTGGCTAGACTCACTAAAGAAAAATGAGAAAGGACACAAATAAACAAACTCAGGGATGAAAGAGGGAAAATTATGACAGACACTGCAAAAATACAAAAGATGAGACAAGAACACTGTGAAAAAGTATATAATAACATTTAATAACACAGAAGAAATGGGCCAATACTTAGAAAAATACAATCTTCTTAGACTGAATCAAGAAGAACTGGAAAATCGAAATAGACCAATCAGCAATATGGAAATTGAAACAATCATCAAAAACCTACCAAAAGGAAAAGTCCAGGACCAGATGGCTTCACTAGTGAATTCTACCAAACATTCAAAGAAGATTTATTACCTATTCCCCTCAAACTCTTCCAAAAAATCAAAGAGGAGGCAATACTTCCTAACTCATTTTATGAGGCTAGTATTACTCTGATACCAAAACCTGGTAAAAACAATACAAAAAAAGAAAACTACAGACTAATATCTCTCATGAACACAGCTGCAAAAATCCTAAATAAGATACTAGAGAACTGAATACAGCAACATATTAAAAAGATTATACATCACAATCAAGTGGGCTTCATCCCAGGGACACAGGGATGGTTCAACATACACAAATCGATTCATGTCATACACCACCTATACGAATTAAAAAATAAGAATCATAAGATCATATCATTAGATTCTGTAAAAGCCTTCAACAAGATACAGCATCCATTTATGATCAAAACACTTAACAAAACTGTTATAGAAGGAAAGTACCTTAACATGATAAAAGCCATCTATGACAAGCTCTCAGCCAACATTATACTTAATGGTGAAAAACTAACAACCTTCCCTCTAAGATCAGGAACAAGGCTAGGCTGTCCGCTATTGCCACTGTTATTCAATATAACATTGGAGGATCTAGCGAGTACAATCAGGCAAGAGAAAGATATAAAAGGCATCCAAATGGGAAACGAAGAAGTCAAACTGTCACTCTTTGCAGAAGACATGATTCTCTATATAGAAAACCCTAAGGACTCCACAAGAACAATAAGCAAATACAGTAAAGTATCTGGATACAAAATCAACGTTCAAAAATCCATAGTGTTCCTATACTCTAATAATGAAATGTCAGAAAAAGAAGTGGAAATAATAATTTCTTTTGCAATTGCAAGGAACAGAATAAAATATCTAGGAATAAATCTAACAAAACATGTGAAGGACCTATATAATGTAAACTATAAGACCCTATTAAAAGAAATCGAAGAAGGTACAAAGAAATGGAAAGATATTTCGTGTTCTTGGAATGGAAGAATCAACATAGTTAAAATGACCATATTACCTTAAGCATTATACAGATTTAATGCAATCGCCATCAAAATCCCATCGGCATTTTTTAAAGAAACAGAACAAAAAATCATCAGATTTGCATGGAAGCACAAAAGACCCCAAATTGCCAAAGCCATTCTGAGGAAAAAGAATGAGGCTGGAGGCATCGCACTGCCCGACTTCAAATTATACTACAAAGTGACAGTAATCAGAATGGCATGGTATAGGCAGCAAAACACGCACGCGTGCACACACACACACACACACACACACGCGTGCGCATGCACACCAGTGGAACAGAATCAAGAGTCCAGAAGTAAACTCATATTTATATGGGCAAATAATTTTCGACAAAGAAGCCAAAAACATACAGTGGAGAAAGGAAAGCCTCTTCAATAAATAATATTGGGGAAACTGGAAAGCCACCTGCAAAAGAATGAAACTAGACTGTTGTCTATCACCACACACCAAAATTAACTCAAAATGGATTAAAGATCTAACTATAAGACAAGAATCTATAAAATGCATAAAAGAAAACATAGGACCTAAACTCAAGGACCTTTGACTTAAAGAGGATTTTATGAATTTGACCTCAAAAGCAAGAGAAGTAAAAGCAAAAATAAATGAATGGGACTACATCAAACTGAAGAGCTTCTGCTCAGCAAAAGAAGCCATCAACATGGTAAAGAGACAACCATCCGAATGGGAACATATATTTGCAAGCAATGCCTCCAATAAGGGCCTAATATCCAAAATATACGAAGAACTCATACGACACAATAACAACAAAAAACCAAATGATCCAAACAAAAAATGGGCAGAGGACCTGAACAGACACTTCTCCCTAGAGGACATACAAATGTCCAATAAATATAGGAAAAGATGCTCAACATCGCTAGCTATTAGGGAAATGCGAATCAAAACCACAATGAGATGCCATCTCACACCTGTTAGAATAGCTGTAATCAACAAGACAAGTAATAACAAATGCTGGAGAGGATGCGGAGAAAAAGGAACCCTCATACACTGCTGGTGGGCCTGCAAATTGGTACAGCCACTATAGTAAACAGTATGGAGGTTCCTCAAAAAACTAAGAATGGATCTAGCATATGATCCACTAAGCCCTCTACTGGGTATTTACCCCAAAGACTTGAAAACCCATATCCAAAAAAGGTATTTGCACACTGATGTTCATAGCAGTATTATTCACAGTGGCCAGGACATGGAAGCAACTGAAGTGTCCTACAATAGATGATTGGCTAAAGAAGCAGTGGTACATATATACAATGGGATATTACTCAGCCAGAAGAGATGAAATACTGCTATTTGCGACAACATGGATGGACCTCAAGATAATAATGCTAAGCGAAATAAGCTAGACTGAAAACGTTGAAAATCACATTATATCACTTATATGTGGGATATAAATGTAAAAGCAACAAATGAACAGGACAAACAGAAACTCAATGACATGGACAATGGACTAGTGGTTAACAGGGTAGTGAGTTGGGGCGCAGGGGCGAGGTAGACTTGGTAAAGAGGGTTTAGAGGGAGTGTGAAGTGGGTAAAGCAGATCAAATATACGGTAGCTGAAAGAAACTGTGTTTTGGGTGGTAAACACACAATAGAATATACAGATGTCAAATGATAATGTACACCTGAAAATTATATAATTGTGTTAACCATTGTTACCCCAATAAACTTAAAAAAAATGTGTTCAAGATTCATTTATGTTGTAGCATGTAGCTGTACTTCAGTTTTTGTGACATAAATTTTTAATTTTAATATTGTCCAAATAAATTAAAGCCATTATGATAAATCACATTATTGTTTTGCTATATTTTAAAATAATACATAATGATTAGTAATTTCATTGCAGATGAAAATTCCTTTAAAATTAACATGACTCCAAATATAGATGTGTTGTGCATGTATGTTGATTTAGAATGCTTCATCATCATTTCAAATTCTGGAATTAAAGAATGTCTATTAAATTAGGCCATCAAAGAACATCAAATCACTTGCTCATCTCAGCCATCATCTAAGTCCATCATTAGAAATAACTATACTCCAGTACGGCCAAGGTTTGGGAGCATTCATTTTCTAACCAAATACTGCATATTTTAGAGTTTCTTACAAGTGCATAAATATGAGTAGTTTTTGCTAATAGAATGGATGCTACGTGCTTAAATTTTTTCCCCAACATTTTTGAAATAGCAAAGAAAACTTCCTTCTGTTTGACTCAAACTGGATTTCCAGATGTCCAGGGTCAAAAGTTGGAAATAAAGGTATCAAGTTTTGACCTACTTTAAGCCGACAGCGTTCCCAAATGTGTAAGAGCTTCCTCAGAGGGTGTCCTTTTGTAGTTTTATTTTTTCTCCTGACTTTCCTAGTAAGAGGTCCATATACATTCTTATGAATTATGCCATTCTAGTTCCACCTTGTAAGTGGTCTAGGTCTCTTTTATTTATCCTTCAGTAATTGATTGCATTATAAACACTTAAAATGCTTGTTCTAAGAGCATAAATTTGCAAAGTTGCTAATTCTCTTCTTCCTGAGTTTGATGTGCCATGTTCTACTTGGTAACATTTGATATTCTCTATCTTTGAAAACTAACTCCTAATATAAAATGAGAGATAGAGGGTGAACTAATAAAAAATAGAAATATCACAAAATTGATTATTTTTTTCTCTGTTGAATAGTTGACATTTAACAAATACTTTATTTTTTCCATCTTTATTGAAATATAATAGACAATTAGTTGCTTGTATTTACATTGTACAATACAATGAGATTTTTTAAAATTATAGTTGGCACATAATAATATACCAGTTTCAGTTCTATAGCATAGTGATCAGAGATCCACATAACTCTCAAAGTGATCACCCCACTAAATCTAGTACCCCTCTTCCCTCTTACATATTTATTACAACATTATTAACCATCTTCCCCATGCTACACTCTGCATCTCCATGTCTGTTCTGCAATTATCCATTTGTACCTCTTAATCCCTTTGCCTTTTTTTATCCCCACAACCCCCCTCCATGCTAGTATCCCTCTAAATATTCTCTGTATCTGAGTTTATTTCTGCTTTTGTTGTCATTGTTGTTGATTTTGTTCTTTAGATTCCACATGTACATGAAATCATGCGATATTTGTCTTTCTCTATCCAACCCAGCGCACTACCCTCTAGGTCCATCAAGGCAATATTTTTTTCCATCCCCTTCCTTTTAGTCTGTGTGCATCTTTTAATCTGAAGTGAGTCTCTTGTAGGCAGCATACATAGGGGTCTTGTTTTCTGATCCATTCAGTGGCTCTCTCTTTTGGTAGGAGCACTTAATTATTTTCCATTCGAGGTAGTTGTTGATAGGAATGTAGTTATTACCATTCTTTATTCCTGTTTTTGATACATGTTTTTTCTTCTTAAAGAAGTCTCTTCAATATTTCCTGTAATACTGTCTTGGTGATGGTAAATTCCTTAAGCTTATTTTTGTCTGGTAAGCTCTTTATCTGTCCTTCAACTCTAAATGATAGCTTTGCTGGATAAAGTATTCTTAGTTGTAGATCCTGGGTTTTCATCACCTTGAATATTGTTTGACAAGCCCTTCTGTCCTGCAGAGTTTTTTTTGAGAAATCAGCTGTCAGTCTTATGGGTGCTCCCCTGTAGGTGACTGTTTTTCTCTTGCTGCTTTTAAGATTCTCTCTTTGTCTTTAACCTTTGGCATTTTAATTATGATGTGTCTTGGTGTGAGCCTCTTTGGGTTCCTGGATTTTGGGACTCTGTGCTTCCTGGGGTATTATGTCTATTTTCTTCACCAGGTGAGGGAAGTTTTCCATCATTATTTCTTCAAATAGCTCTTCAACATCTTGTTTTTCTGTTTGTTTGTTTTTCTTCTGGTACCCCTATGACACAGATATTTTTACATTTAGTGTTACATAGGCTCCTTAAATTATTATTATAGTCTTGGTTTCTTTTTTCTTGCCATTCTAATTGAGTGTCCTTGGCTTTCCCATCCTCTAGATAGGTCATTTGATCCTCTTCTTTATTCATTCTGTTTCTTCCATTTAACATACTTCTCATCTCAATTCCATTTCCATTTTTATGTTTTTTATCTCATTGAAGTTCTCACTGAATTCATCTACACTTCTCATAAGTTCATTGAGCATCTTCATAACCAGTGTTTTGAACTCTGTATCTGTTAGATTGCTTGACTCATTATTTCTGGATCTCTGTTCTGTTCTCTCATATGGTTTCTGCTTTTTGTCTTCCCATTTTGGCTGCCTTTCTGTGTCAGTCTCTATGTACTAAGTACAGCTCTTAAGTCTCCCTGTCTTATTAGTGTGGCTTTGTGTGGTAGGTGCCCAGTGGCACAGTTTTGAGAGGGGTGCAGCTGCAGGCCAAGTTTAGCCCCAGTCTGCCCCTCCGGGGCCACCTGTTAAGATTCAGCAAGCAATCCCCAGATGCTGTGCTTATAGTTGCTCAAGAGGTCATGCCAGAATCCAAGGCCAGCTGTGAGTCTAGGTGCTGCTCAGCAAGGGGCACCTGACTAAGCCAAGACACACCTGGATGTGGCTTGCATGGGGCTGCTAGTTGGGGAGGTGGAGTTTCAGGGAGTTCTTTGGGCAGAGTGACCTCTGTTATCCAGTTTGATGATGTCTCAGCTATGGCGACGTTGAGCCTGCACACTGGGAGTGGGGAAGGCTCAACAGAAGAATAATGAATACCGCTGGCACTTCTATACTGGGTGGGTCTTGCCTCAACCCTCGTTCTGACAACTCAGTATTCCCCTGTAAGTCTCTGGTGCCCCCCATGAAGCCAACCTGAGCTGCTGCTCAGAGCGAGCAGATCCATCAGGAGAAAGTCCACTCGCAGACACAGCCCCTTTAAGAGGCATCTACAGCTGCCACTGCTGCAGCCTCCATCTCACTCAGTCATTCGGGAGCTGACAACCTCGTGTCCTTGTCTTGTCCTAGCTTCTGCCATTACGGGGTGATTTCTTATATTTCTCCCTATTCATATGGCTTATTCATCCAGATCCCAGGCAATTTTCCTTGTTTTTTGTTCCTTGTTTCTGTCACAACTTTGATTTGGTCGCCATAGGGATAATCACAGCCTCTATCATCTATGCCATTTTTTTTCTCTGTACTTCATTCTTTTATGTTCAAATACTGTTTCACTGTATGAATATAACACATTTTGCTTATCCATTCATCAACTGAGGGACTTTTGAGCTGTTAATACTCCTAAGTGTTTTACTTTTAACATGTTATTGTATATAGAACTGATTTATTTATTTCGGCTTTGGATTTTTCATTGCTAAAGTAAAGAAATAGAATTGACTTTTATATATCGATCTGTATCCTGCAATCTTGCTGAACTCAACTCTAATAAATTTTTTGTGGAATTTTATATATAAGACCATATCTCCTGCAAATCAAATATAAATGCTTTATTTCTTCCTCTTTACTTGCTTTGCCTTTTTTTTTTTTTTTGCTTGACTAATTGCTCTAGCTAGAACATTGAATACTTTGTTAAACAGAATTGGCAAGAGCAGGTATTCTCATTTGTTTTTGATCTTAAGAGGAAAGTTTTCAGTCCTTCACCAATATGTATTATGTTAACTCTGACTTCCTTCCAGTCTCTCATTAATCACTGTCCTTTGTTGACTTTTGTCCAGTGTGTTGAAAAACATTGTTTCATAATTTTTTTCTGATTATTTTGGTCATTTCACAGGAATCTGTGGTAGGCTGAATTATGAATTCCCAGAGGTCTCCACAGCCTAACCCCCAGAATCTGTGAATATATTATCTTATATTGCATTTGTAAAAAAAAAAAAAAAAAAGACTTTACAGATGTAATTAAAGATCTTGAGTGGGGAGATTATCCTGTAATATCTTGGTTGGCCTAATGTAGTCACAAGTGTCCTTGTAAGAGAGAAGGTATTGTGAAGATGTAAGTAGAGAGATATTTGAAGATGCCACCCTGCTGGCTTTGAATATGGAAGAAGGAGCCATAAGTCAAGGTAGGCAATATATGGATCCCTAGAATCCAGAAAAGATAAGGAAACTAACTGTCCCCTAAAGCCTCTAGAGGAGCATGGCCCTGTTGATACCTCAATTTCATCCTAGTGAGACCCATTTCAGACATCTAGCCTCCAGTACTGTATGATGACACTTGCATGTTATTTTAAACCACTAAATTTGTGGTAATTTGTTACAGCAGCAATAGTTCACTAATACATACCAGATATCCAGAAATCTCACTTCTTTGTATTTATCCAAAGGAAATTAAATCAGGATCTTGAAGACATATCTGGACTCCCATGTTCAATGCAACATTATTCACAATACCAAGATATGGAAATAATAGAAGTGCCCATCAACAGATGAATGGATAAAGAAGATTACACACACACACACACACACACACACACACACACACACACACATTTAAATATTATTCAGCCATGAAAAGAGGAAATCCTGCCTCTTGAGAACACCTGGATGGACCTTGAGTGCATTATGCTAAGCAAAATAAGTCAGAGAAAAACAAATACTACATGATATCATTCATATGTGGAATATAAAAAAGCTGAACTCATAGACACAAAGAGTAGGATGGTGGTAACCAAGGGCTGGGGATGGGGCAACTGAGGAAATGTTGCTAAAAGGTACAAACTCCCAATTGTAAGGTGAATAAGTTTTGGGGATCTAATGTACAGCATGGTGATTATAGTTAGCAATATTGTATTATATACTTGACAGTTGTTAAGAATGTGGATCTTAAATGGTCTCACCACAAAAAGAAATGATAATTATGTGGTATGATAGACATGTTAACTAATGCTACAATGGTAATCATGCTGATTATATAAACAGATTATATATATTTAAACAGACTATACACCTTAAATTTATACAATGTTATATGTCTTGTATATATGTTATATACAATTTTGTCTTACTAAAGCTGGAAAAATTAAAATATAAAAAAATGGAGAGGAAATATCAAAGATTATGTGTGAAGAGTATTGGTCCCAGAAAATACACTCATGCTTGTTTTGTGCAACATAGTCCAATCAATGATCAGGGGACCTATCCTTACCTAGAATCAGATTAGAGCTTTCAAGGATATAACTTCTTGGAACTAACAGGAAAGCTATGAGTTATATGACCTTTCAGGGATGCCTGCTGCTGTCACCAAGCCTGTAGCCACTAGTAACTTACTTTTTCTTCTTAATAGTCTAATGAAATGGATGAAACCAGGTTAATATTAAAAGAAGTAGAACAGGCGGTGTTTAAAGATGACACAAAGTGAACAAATAGCTTTATGTTACTTCTTGTACAAGAGTTCAACATAAAAGATGACAAGGGAGATCTAGTTTCCACCCTTCAAGAATACTTGCTTTCATAAAGCTTAAAATGAAGGTGGTGGTTCTTACACCTGGCTGCACATTAGAACCACCTGAGGGCCATAAAAAATGTTCATGCCTGGATAACACCTCCAGTTATTCTGATTCATTTAAACTCTTTCATTCTTACCACAGTGTGAGTTGCTTCCTTGTATATATCTTCATTTGCAGGCAGCATTATAGAAGCAAATAGATTATTAAAATAGGTCATGATTAGTGTTATAGCAGATATCAAGGAGAATCTGTGGGCACAAGGAGAAGAGAGCTATTAAAGTCTGCCTGAGAGAATCAAAGGTCACTTCATCAGAGAGGCTATATTTGAACTGAGTTTTCATTTTTAAGGTTTGAAAGTTTCAAACCTACAGAGAAGTATGGAGAATAACATAACACCCAGATGTCAATCATACTGTATGAAAAAAGGTTTATATATTTTCTTTTTATCACATTCCTTGAGAAATAAATAAAAATGAAATAAATCATACTAGATATGATATTCTTCTTTATTCCTCTAGTTAATCCCATCACCACTCTTCTCCCAGAAGTAAGGATTATCATAATTTGATTTATTTATTTCCGGTCCACATTTTTATACTTTATATTTGTGAGTCTGTGAATTATACAGTATTGTTTTGTGTAGTTTCTTAAAATGTGTAAATAGTATTATACTTTATTTTGTTCTTTGCCTTAGCTTTTATCAGGTAACACTTTTTGAAATATTTTCATGTTTAGACATGTAGCTTTAGTTCATTAATTTTGGTGTTTGAACAATATTTTATTCTATGAATACACCACAATTTATTTTTATATTCCCATATTGACAGATATTTTGAAAATTTCAATTTTTTCTTCTTACACTGTTGCTGTGAACTTCATGGCACATGTCTCTAAGTACATATGTGCAAGTTTTTCTCCAGGCTGGTCATTCTAACCTTGGAGTACACATGCAAATAACCTGGGAAATTTTAAAGAACATATATGCATTTTTCTTTCCACTTGAATGAGGTATTTCATGGTAAGCAATTGCTTCTATAGAAAAAAAAAACAACAACTGGAAATCCTAGATATATTACTAAACTCTAGTTTTAACAGCATCAGAAAACTGTAGAAACAATGAAATCTAAAGGAACCAAAATTCCAGAGAAGATAAAACCTCTTCAGGGTGCACTGAAAAGGTTTTTTCCCGTGGAGATTTTTCCAATTATGGCATAGGTTGGCTGGTGGGGAATAAAGAAATCAGATATGCTTTTGGTGATCACGGGAAAATGGTGCGACAAATTTGAAAATCTGGCAGGACTCAAACACACAACCAGAAATCCTCTTAAGACATTTGCTGAATTCCAAAACTGAAAAGAGAAGGAGGCTAAAAATGTAAGTATAAATCCCTCTGAAAAATAGAATAAGAATTCCCCACACTCTTTCAAGGCATAGGAAAGAAAGACTTCCTAGGGGGAGGGATGCTGAAACTATATCATGTATTCAAGAAGCAGGAGTTGGAAGTCTTACAGAGGACGAGGAATCAATGTTAACAATGTGCAACATCTTTCCTGGGGGAAATTTGTCAATCTGAATGCAGCAAGATGCCAACAATCAATTTTCAGGCTTAGACAAAGGGATGTCTCTGGAAGCTGATTATATGCACACTCCATGACCCAGCAATTTTACTCCATGGTGTATATCCAACAGGAGGGCTTACATCTGTTCACCAAAAGACCTGTATGAGAATGTTTAGTGAGGCACTATTCATAATAACCCCAAATTGGAAACTACCCAAATGTCCATCAACAGTACAATGGGCAGATAAAATGTGGTATTATCATATAAGAAAATATCCAATAATGAGACTGAATAACCTATAACTACATGCAAAAAATGTAGATAAACATCATAAATACAGTGCTGAAAAAAAGCCAGAATTTTGGTGTATAAACTATATGATTCCAGATAAAATAACAGGTGAAATTAATTTGTGGTGTTAGGAGTCAGGATAGTGGTTAACTTTGGGGTTAGTAATTGTAAGGGGGCAGGAAGGTGGTTTCTGTGGTACAGATAATGTTCTCTGGGTGTTGATTACAAAGATGTGTTCACTTGATTAAAATTCATTGACATAAATTCTTATGATTTGTGCACTTTCTGTATATGTATTGTACTGCAATAAAAAGATTTTTAAATTAAGATAAAATAAAGCTAAACAAAATAAAACAAATAAGCATATGTGCACAGGGCCTACCTCCTGGAATTCGGTTTTAATAGTTTTGGTGGGTCCAGTTACCAGCAGTTTTCATAGGTTTATTGGACAATCTTTTTTCTTTCTCTGAGCAATGATTTTTCAAATTTTGCCCATTTTCTCTCTCAGATTGTATTCATTTTCTTATTACTATTGCAGGCATTTATTATATCACTGTGCCTGATGTATTTGTTGCAAATATATTATTCTTATTTATGATTTTATTTTCACTTTGTTTAAGATGTATTTTGTCATTCATAAGGTTTTATTCTTGAGGTAAAATTTTCTAATATATATCCATCTGTATGTATTTTGCTTTTTGATATTATTTAAAAAACCCTTCCCCATCCATCATATAATAATGTATCTTAGGTTTTTAATACTGTCAAAGTATTTGTACATTTAAGTCTCTGATCCATCTGATGAGTGCATTGTCCCACCATCAGTATTGATCTGATTATCATTTCACCACAGATTTGTCTTTATAGCACTATCATATACCAAATTTCTTTTTATATTTGTATCTGTTTCTGAAATTTCTATTCTGTTTCACTAACTCATCTGTATACTAATATGTCACTCCTCTAATTTCTATAACTTAATCATAAGTTCCCTCTTGCCCTTTTCCCCAATTTTCTTAGCTATTCATAGATTTTTATTTTTCCATATGGATTTTGTAGTCAATTTTACTTGGCGTATAAGAATTCTTATTGGGAGTTTGATTGAAATTGTACTGTTTATAGATTGATTTAGGGAGAAATTACTCTCTTATAATATTAATCTTCTAATTCAAAAAACTCTGTATATCTCTCCACTTATTTTGATCTAACTTTAATTATCTCATTTAAAAATTTTCTCCATAAATATCTTGATATATGTTATTAGACACTTTATACATTTCTTGCTATAGTAAATTATATTTTTAAATTGAATTTACTAATTTGTTGTGCTGGTGTAAGGATGTTTTATTTTCATGTTTTTATTTTGTATCTAGCAAATTTACCAAACTCTCATTTTAATTCTATTAATGTATTTGTAGATTTAATGGACTTTTAGTATAGCAAATCATGTTGAATACAAATGACAAATTTGCCTCTCTTTCAAACTTTACCCTTCTCATTGGTATTTTCTTATTGCATTGACTATAGTTACAGTATATACAGACTTATGTGCAGTGGTGAATGGTCTATCAGTCTAGTTAAGAACATGTTAAAAGAAAGATTAGAAAAACAGGGACAGGGAGGTCTAGTGTAGAAGCAAGTGGGTGAACATATGGGAGTAGGTATGAAATGTGAAAATCTTTGTATCACGTTAGTCCCCACCAGAAAACACATGACATGGAAAAATACCAAATAAGTAGACAAAACAACGAAGCCAGATGATGTCAGCCATCTTCTTATCATGTGTCCTAATACCAGTATGATGTATACATGAAAAAGATAGTCAAAGCAGGAGAGACAGGGGATTTTCGTGTGACCGATAACATGGGCTCCCACTTACCAAGACTGATCTGGCTATTACCACTGACAAATATCTAAAGTACAGGTAACAAACACCAAACACTAGAACCATAATAAGGCACAATTCCTGAAAAAAATAACTGACCACCCGGAACCAAGTTGACTACATTAGGCCTTTATACTCTGGAAGGGTCAGTGACATTTTCTAACTGGAATAGACACATATTTTGCCTTTTTTGCTTGCAGAGCCTCATCTAGTACCACCATGGGACCTCACATAATATCACGTCAGACCATGGAATCTATTTCACAGAAAAGGAAGTACAAAATTGGGCCCATGACCATTAGATTCAAAAATCATAAAACATATAGTGTGATTTGCAAGCTGCTGTCATGAAATGGCATTGGATAGGCCTGCTTAAGGTTTACCTGAAGGAACAGCTCACAAGTAATACTTTAAATAATAGGTTGCTTCTTCCAAGACACAGTATATTGACTTGAATTAAGAGATTTCTATGTGATGGTGGGTCCCCAATAAGATGAATTTATAGGTCACAAAAAAGTTGGAAACAGAAGTGACCTCAGTCACATGATTCCCAATAACCCACTAAGGGACTTAGCGCTTACTAATTCCACAACTCTGAGCTATGTAGTGTTGCAGGCCATGATCCTCAAAGAACAAATGTCTGCCGTGAAACTCAGCAAAAGTCCCATTGAACAATAAGCTGCAGATGCATCTTGGAAACTTCATAAACTTGCAATCAAGACATAGTAGGCAAAAAGAGGAGTAATCTGTTTTGGATATCTTGTAGACATAGGGTTGACTCTACAAAAAAATTGGTTCAGATGATAGAACTGATAATAACATACACACACAGAGCTACTTAACATAATGAGGCTTTTTGGGGAGAGCAGGGCATGACTTCAAAATTGCTTTGAAACAGCTTGATAAAACAGAAAAAGAAAACTCAGTTGGAGTTTATGTGGTAGTTAGGGAGTTAGAAGAGGATGAGGGTTCCTTCATATAGGCAGAAACTTGTATGATTTAAACCTCTTACTAGCATCAGAAGATAGAACTCCTTGATTTTCTTATCAGATTGCCAAGATGTGTAGCACAAAGGGAAGAGGGAGAACTGAGGGCTTACGAGATGGCAGCAGTCAAACATCAAAAAATGAAGTTAGAAAAGGCATTCAAATTGGGAAAAGAGTAAAACAGTCGCCATTTGCAGACAACATAATATTATATATAGAAAATCCTAACACATTCGAAAAATGTCGGGAATGATTGATTAATTTAGTAAACTTGCAGGATATGAAATCAACATACAAAAACTGGTTGTCTTTCTATATATTAATTAATATCAGAAATATAAATTAAGTAAACAATCTCATCTATAATTGCTTCAAAAAATAAACTACAAGAAACATGGTGGAGTGAGAGATGTCCCCAGATCTCTCCCCTTGAAACAACAGCAAGCTGAACAACTAAAACTCAACAAAAAACGAAACTGCACACTAGTACATATGAGCGTGGAATCTGCACATAAGAATTACCACAGGCTCAGAACCCCTGGTGTCAGGCGGTGGACTGGGGGAAACAAAGAAGCTGCCTCTAGCAGCCAGAGCTCCCTGCAGGAGGAGGGATGAGGGGAGAAGGTGTGGTGAATTTCCAGAACAGCACTGCCAGGGAGAGCTGCGAGTTTCACACGACTGGCAGCAGGGCCCAGTCTTCAGGGCAAAAAGCAGAGAAGTGGGTACGGCAGAGAAGCAAGGACAGCAGAGAGACAACAGTTGATTTTTAACAGCCGCGGTTGCAAAACTGAGACTGAGCCACAGCCAGCATCCCACAAACCAGAGGGTCCCTCCTCCATATCCTCCGACACAGAACACCACAGAACCCCAGGGGAATCTGAGCAAATGCTACCAAAACAATCGCTGGACAGATAGGGACTGAGACTGAGGATAGAGAGCCTGATTAAACATCTATAAGGGGAAAAAAAAGCATTATTAAGGCTTTATATAAAGCAGGGATCCAAGAGGCTTAGATGCCACCTACTGAAAACCAAAAGAAAAACATCTTCTTTGCAGCAGGCTCAAGAGAGACTTTATATAACAAATCTTCTTTCTGGAAAAAAAATGCACTTCCATGAATGCCCAGGCAGAGAAATAGTCCATTAAACACCATAAACAACCAAGATGACAACACGGCTCAGAAAGAAAGAGAAAAATCTCCAGAAAATAAGCGTTTAGACGTAGAAATATATGACTTAAATGACAGAGAATTCAGAATGGTACTTTTGAAAAAATTGAGTGAATTCTGAAATGAGTCATATCAACAATTTTAGGAATTAAAAAAAAAACTAGATGAGCAGAATGAGTTCTTTAGCAAGAAGAATGAAACCCTCAAAAAGAATCAAATAAAACTTCTGTATATAAAGAACAACTGTAAGAGCTGAAAATGAAATTGCAAGGTTGGGAAATAGAGTCGACCAAATGGAGAAAAGGATCAGTGATATTGAAGACAGAAATCTAGAAATAAATCAGGAGGAAGAAGAGAGAAAACAAAGAATGAAAACTAATGAAAGAGAAATACAAGAACTAGCTGATACCATCAGGAGAGGAAACATAAGAATAATGCACATTCTCAAAGGGGAGGAAAAGGAGCAGGGATTAGAAAGCATTTTCGGACAAATAGTGGACGAGAATTTCCCAAATCTAAGGAATGAGCAGGAGCTTCGAATTCAAGAAGTCAACAAAACACCCAATTATCTCAACCCAAAAAGGCTTTCACCAAGACACATTATATTAAAATTATCCAAAATCAACGACAATGACAGAATTCTCAAGGCAGCAAGGGAAAATACGACAGTAACCTATAAAGGAAAACCCATTAGATTATTGTCAGAATTCTCAGCACAAACCTTACAAGCCTGAAAGGAGTGGAATCAAATATTCAAACTACCAAATGAAAGGAACTACCAGCCAAGAATAATGTGTTCAGCAAAGCTCTCCTTCAGAAATGAAGGGAAATAAAGACCTTTCCAGACATACAAAAATTGAGGGATTTCTCCAATACGAGGGCTGCATTACAAGAAATACTGAAAGGGGTTAGCTCACTTAAAACAAAATGACAAAAAAAAATAATAGTAATTAGGAGTAAGGTGACTAGCAGGCTGATAGAAGCAGACGAGTGCAACCCTTACGAAAAACAGGGAATTAAGCTTAAACAATAAGAAGAGATTTGCTATATGAAGATAGTAATGAATGTTCACCATGCATAGGGACAAATTGAGAAAACGATGACTGAAAAGGGGAAGATTCAAAGATCCAGATTCGCAAAGGGGAGTGGAGATGAGGCAGGCACAAAAGAAAATGGACAACTGTGTCTGTTTCACTTAGCATTATGTTTTCAGAGTTCACCCACGTTGGAGCTTATATCAGCACTTCCCTCCTTTACATTTTGTAATGGTAACCACAAGCCAAAGATTCAGAACAGAAGTATATAATATAAAACAAGAAGAACTAGACACGAAACCCGCAAAACACAATCAAATAAAGAAAATAGAAATACGAGGACAAGGAAACGATGGAAACACAAAGCTACCAGAAAGCAAAAGATAAAATAGTTATAAGAAGACATCATATTTCAATAATCACCCTAAATGTAAATGAACTGAATTCACCAATAAAAAGGCATGGAGTTGCAGGTTGGATCAAAAAACAAAACCCAACCATATGCTGTCTCCAGGAGTCATACCTCAGTTCCAAAAACAAATATAGACTCAAAGTGAAAGGGTGGAAAATGATATTTCAAGCAAATGGCATTCAGAGGAAAGCAAGAGTAGTGGTACTAATGCGAAACAAAATGGATTTCAAAATTTTAAAAAAACGATAAAGAAAGATACTGAGACAATCTATAATAATAAAGTGAAACATGCATCGGGAAGACATACCACTTACTAATATCTATGCTCCCAATCAGAGAGCCCCAAAATATGTAAAGCAATTACTAACAGAACAAAAGGGAAAAACAGACCAAAACACTATCGTAGTAGGGGACCTAAATACCCCACTATCAGATATGGACAAACCATTCAATAAGAAAATAACATACTTAAATGATACATTAGACCAACTGAACATAATTGACATTTACAGAGCCTTCCATCCCCAAACAGCTGCTTATACATTCTTCTCTACTGCACCTGGAACATTCTCAAGGACTGACTACAAACTGGGACACAGAGATAGCCTCAACAAATATAAGAGGGTTGAATTCATACCAACCATATTCTCTGATCATAATGCTTTGAAACTAGAGCTCAATTGTAAAAAGAAAGTGGAAAGAACTGCAAATACATGGAGATTAAACAACATACTACTGAAAAATGACTGGGGCAAAGAAGAAAAAAAAGAGAGATCAAGAGATACATAAAAACTAATGATAATGATATTACAACATATCAAAACTATTGGACATGGCAAAAGCGGTCATAAGAAGAAAGTTCATATCATTACAGGCCTATTTCCAAAAACAAGATCGAGCTCAAATAAACCACCTTATGCTTCATGTTAAAAAACTAGAAAAGGAGAAACAAATGAAGCCTAAAGTCAGCAGAAGAAAAGAAATAATCAAAATTTCAGCAAAAATAAATGAAATTGGAAACAACAACAACAAAAAAGAAAAACAATAAAAAAATAAATGCAACAAAGAGTTGGTTACTTTAGAATTTTAATAAAATTGATGAATCTCTGGCTAGACTCACTAAAGAAAAAAGAGAAAAGACACAAATAAAATCAGGGATGAAAGAGGAGAAATGATGATAGACACCTCAGAAATACAAAGGATCACATAAGAATACTGTGAAAATTATATAACACCAAACTTAATAACCTCAAAGAAATGGACCAGTACTTAGAAAGACACAGCCTTCCTAGGCAGAATCAAGAAGAACTGGAAAATCTAAATAGACCAATCAGCAATACAGAAATTGAAACAATCATCAAAAACCTACCAAAAGGAAAAGTCCAGGACCAGATGGTTTCACCAGTGAATTCTACCAAATATTCAAAGAAGATTTAATACTTATTTTCCTCAAACTCTTCCAAAAAATCGAAGAGGAGGCAATACTTCCCAACTCAATTTAGGAGGCCAATATTACCCTAATATCAAAACTTTGTAAAGATAACACAAAAAAGAAAACTACAGACCAATATCTCTCATGAACACAGATGCAAAAATCCTAAATAAGATACTAGTGAACCAAATACAACAACATATTAAAAGGATTATACACCACAATCAAGTGGGCTTCATCCCAGGAGCACAGGGATGATTCGACATACGCAAATCGATTCATGTCATACACCACATAAACGAATTAAAAATAAGAATCATATAATCATATCAATAGATGCAGAAAAAGCATTTGACAAGATACAGTATCAATTTATGATCAAAACACAACAAAATTGGTGTCCTAACAAAACTTAACATAATAAAGGCCATATATGACAAATCCTGAGCCAACATTATACTTAATGGTGAAAAACTAAAAACCTTCCCTCTAAGATCAGGAACAAGGCAAGGCTATCCACTAACACCACTGTTGTTCAACATAACTTTAGAGGTGCTAGCGAGTTCAATCAGGCAACAGAAAAATATAAATGGCATCCAAATAGGAAACGAAGAAGTCAAACTGTCACTCTTTGCAGATGATACGATTCTCTATATAGTAAACTCTGAAGACTCCACGAGAACACTACTAGAAACAATAAGCAAATACAAGAAAGACTCTGGATACAAAATCAACATTCAAAAATCCATAGTATTCCTATACTCTAATAATGAAGTGTCAGAAAAAGAAGTGGAAATAATAATTCCTTTGCAATTGCAACAAAAATAATAAGATAGGAATAAATCTAACAAAACATGTGATGGACCTATATAATGAAAACTATAAGACTCTATTAAAATAAATCGAAGAAGATACAAAAAAATGGAAATATTTTCCGTGTTCTTGGATTGGAAGAATAAACATAGTTAAAATGACCTCATTACCTAATGCATTATACAGATTTAATGCAATCCCATCAAAATCCCATCAGGATTTTTTAAAGAAATAGAACAAAAAATCATCCGATTTGTATGAAAGTGCAAAAAAAAAAAACAAATTGCCAAAGCCATCCTGAGCAAAAGGAACGAGGCTGGAGTCATCACTCTGCCCGACTTCAAATTATATTACAAAGCGACAGAAATTAAAATGGCATGGTTTTGACAGCAAAACAGACACATGGACCAGTGGAACAGAATCAAGAGTCCAGAAGTAAACCCGTATTTATATGAGCAAATAATTTTTGACAAAAAAGCCAAAAACACAGTGGAGAAAGGAAAGCCTCTTCAATAAATGGTGCTGGGAAAACTGGAAAGCCCCCTGCAAAAGAATGAAACTAGACTGTTGTCTATCACCACACACCAATGGATTAAGGATTAAGGACCTAAATATAAGACCCGAAACAATAAAATACATAGAAGAAAACATAGGAACTAAACTCAAGGACCTTGGACTTAAAAAGGATTTTATGAATTTGACCTCAAAAGCAAGGGAAGTAAAACAAAATGAATGGGACTACATCAAACTAAAAACCTTCTGCACAGCAAAAGAAACTGCCAGCAAGGTAAAGAGACAACCATTCAAAAGGGGAAATATATTTACAAGAGAAGCCTCTGATAAGGGCCTAATATTGAAAATATACAAAGAACTCATATGACTCAATAACAATAACAAAATCAAACGATCCAATCAAATAATGGGCAGAGGACCTGAACAGACACTTCTCCCTAGAGGATATACAAATAGCCAACAAATATAGGAAAATATGCTCGACATCGCTAGCTATTACAGAAATGCAAATCAAAACCATAACGAGATGCCATCTCACACCTGTTAGAATAGCTGTAATCAACAGGACAAGTAATAATAAATGTTGGAGAGGATGCAGAGAAAACAGAACCCTCATACACTGCTGGTGGGACTGCAAATTGGTACAGCCACTATGGAAAAAAGTATGGAGTTTACTCAAAAAACTAAGAATTGATCTACCGTATGATCTGGCAATTCCTCTACTGGGTATTTACCCCAAAGACTTGAAAATCTATATCTGAAAAGGTATTTGCATGCCAATGTTCATAGCAGCACTATTCACAGTGGCCAGGGCATGGAAGCAACCAAAGTGTCCTACGATAGATGATTGGCTAAAGAAGCAGTGGTACACATATACAATAGAATATTACTCAGCACTAAGAAGAGATAAAATACTGCCATTTGAGACAGCATGAATGGATCTCAAGATAATCATGCCAAGCAAAATAAGCCAGACAGAAAAAGTTGAACATAACATGATATCATTTATATGTGGGATATAAACCTAAAAGCAACAAATGAGCAGGACAAAAAAACAGAGTCTCATGGACATGGACTATAGGCTACTGCTTACCAGAGGACTATAGACTAGTGTTTACTAGTGGGGTAGGGGATGAGGGGGAAGGTATGTGGGGTAAAGGGGGTCAAATATAGGGTTTAGTGGGAGGGTGAAGTAGGTAAAGGGGATTAAATACATGGTAGCTGAGAGAAACTGGACTTTGGGTGGTAAACACACAATAGAATATATGGATGTCAAATGATAATGCATACCTGAAAAATATATAATTATGTAAACCAATGTTACCCCAATAAACTTAATTAAAATTTTTAAAAAATCAAACTGCTTTTTTATTGGAACCAGCCTTTTGGAGAGGGAGAAATCCTTAGGTAAAACTAGCACTTCCTCTGCATACATTATTTTTTGTAGATTAGAATTTTGGATTGTGTTTTTAATTTGGTGGTTTTTTAAAAATAAAACCTATACAAGATAAGACAAGAGAATTTCTGTACTTTGTCTAAAAGGAAGAATAATAATTTTCACAAGCTACGTTTAATTGAAATAGAAGGATAGTGCTTTATGGACCCATGTACAAGGTCACAGGCTGAAATTCATGCATTTGTCCAATGCATGGAACCACAAGTGTGTTTCTAAACAATAAGAAGATCTTTCTAGCCATTATATCATCAACAAGTCATTACTAAGTTGAAGGTATCTTAACACTATTATTCTTATATCCATGTGTATTATTTTCTAATTATTAGAGAGGAATCCAAAAAGATATAGTGTAAGATGTTCTGAGGTTGGAAGAGTACAAGGCAATGGAGTAAGGAATCAGTTGTGGAATCGTAAATGGTTGTGAATATGAGTGGTTAGAAGGAAGAGATCCATGAAGTCATGACAAATCTCCTTCTTCAGCCCTCAATCCTCTTTCTGGAGAATACAATCTACTTCCAGGAGCTTCACAAAACTACATACTCTATTTCAGATTATTCTCCTGAATTCCCAGCCATTTATCTAGCTGCCTATTAGATATGTCCACCAGGATATTCTACACATACCTCGATCTCAAAGTTTCCAAAAGTAAAGTCATCTCAAGCCTACTCCTTCTGCTTTATTCAACATCTCAGTCTATCACATCACTGTTCACTGAGACTCCCATGCCAGAACCCTGGGAGTCATCATAGGGAATTCCTCCATTCTCATTCCCTATATCTCATGAGCCATGATTCCCTATAAGTACTAACTCTCAAATGACAATCAAAACCCCTTTCTCTCCCTCTCTACTGCTACTGCCTCAATGAATGGCCTGAACTACTTCATCAGCTCCTAGCAGATCACGCTACCTCCAATCTCTCCCACCCCAAACCCACTGTTTCTACCCCTCTATCCAATCTCCACATTGTCAACAGAGTCCTCTTTCTTTAAAAGTCACTGAAGCTAGTAGGAGGTCAATTATCAGATGACCACACTTAGACCTTGGCCCCCAGATATAGGAGCTCATTTGGGACTCTGGCTAGCTGATAGAGATGTTCAAAGTTCTCAAAGAGAAAAAAAAAAAGTACTTACGGACCACACCCAAGAAGCCACTTGCATCTCTCAGAAAACAAAATCTTTCCTTCTGTGTATGCCCTGTATTACAAAATCAAAGCACTCTTAGTTACTCATTTACCCCAGCATCAACCCTGGGATGATATTTCCAAAGCAGATGCACTAAACCAAGGCCAAAAGGAACAAAGTAAAAAATGATAAGGATGGAACTTTGAATGATTGCTTTAGCTGCCAGATCCTTCGTCTATAACAAAAGAAAAAAGATTGCCAGAGCTAGCAGTGTCCACCTTCACGTTAGGAAATGTGTCTTTTCAGCAGACAAAATGAAGATCAGAAACATAAGTGCCAAAAGGCAGCAAGAAAAAGACTGTTCTCCTCATCAGGGCTAACAGTGCTGGATTGCGAGCCTTTTGAGGAAACAGTGCATACAGGCAGAGGCTGGGTGAGCATCTCTACCAGATGCAGTAGAAATTATTTGTACACTTTCTTGGAGAATATGATGTTAAAAGTAGCTTCCAACTCTAGACTACTGATGCTGTACACATCTATGTTTGCTCAGGGGATAACTAGTCCTGTCTTCTGGTTACTAAAGTCTCCTGTGCCATCTCCTGGGCTGCAGGACTCCAAAAGAGAACAGAAGCTGCAGAGGAGAGTAGAATCAAAGATTTCACTGTTCAGTATTCACTGTATACTGAACTATGTGCTGCAAAGGAGCAGTGAGAGCAAAGAACACTGGACTCAGTCAGGATACCTGAGTTCAATCTTGCCTTTGCCAGTTCCTAGCTCCAGTAGTAATAGTCGTCGTCATCATCATCGTCGTCGTCGTCGTAGTAATAGTAGTAGTAACAGCAATTCCACTGACTGAATATTTACTGTGTGCTGAGCACAACATGAAGAATCTAATTCCTGACACTAACTGTTTCAGGACTACATTAAGAATGTGCATATGTTAAGTGAGTGGTGGGGGTTGGGGGAATACGGGCTTTTTGAGGTAAGCCTAGACTACAGTCTATGGTGGAGCTTGGAAGCCAGGTTAAATAGTACAACTTTACCTTGAGAGAACTAGAAAGCCACTGGGAAATTTTGACAAGGCAGTGACTTGATAGAGGGTAATTGTGCTGTGACATTGTTTCTTCTCAACCAAACATAGGCAGAGCTCCCACTATGTGGAAGGTACCACACTCAGGACTGAGGTTTCAGAGATGAATGTTAAATGTCAGTCCTGAACCTAAGGGATTGTTCTAACTGCCTAACACCCACTGCTCAGACTTAACAGGACTGGGCACAGCTTACACATGGGATAGTCACAGGCGCACATGTCCCGCTGCAAGGCAGTGGAAAGCTCAGATCTTCCGACACTGGGGTCAGTCCATACTCACTCCTGGTATACCACACAGAGCAAGGTCTGCTCTCAGCTATAGGCAGTCACTGCAGAAGAAACAGGAAAAGACTATGTAGAAAGAAAACTTCCAAACCTGTGTCCCCTGTTGGCATAGTTAGACAATGGCACAACTTATTTTCTGCTGCACTGACTCACCTGAGTTTTGCTAGCCAGATAGTAACTGCTGGACCTGTTGCCCACGTATGAGAAGGGCAGCCCACCCCCTGAAGATTTTCCTGTCTTGTGATCTGGAGTCAGAGGCATTGGACCTGTACCAAGGCTTAAGATCCACTCTATTCCTGGTTATAGGACTCTAAGAAACCCTAGCTTAGAAGTTTGATGACCTTACATCATTAGTGTGTCTACTAGATGTTGACTCACTAAGGAATTCTGCCTTGCTTCTGTTGCCACCTTACACCTAATTTTCATTTTCTAGGTCTCTATTTTGCTTTCTTCATACTACCAGCTCTAAGAAATAGCTAGTAAAAAGATAGAATAGGTAAAAATACATCAGGAAGATATGTTGGATGAGTTGTTGATCTTCATGGTTCTTTGCAAAGCATCTGCTTCGAGACTTCCAATCTCTAAATTATGTCTACTTGCAAAATGACATTGCCATCTGGTATTCCTTTCTGAGTCCTTCTAACACTTCTTACTGAACAAGACAATCCATAGTCTTTTCTTCTTTTAGATGCCTGGATCAGTCGAATTCCTTTAGGGCATTTTTACTGATAGGAATTCTTAGATTAGAATCACTGGGGAACTTTTATATGAGGGATTTATGAAAGGGAAATTAACTTATATTAAGCCCTGGTAATAGGTACTACACTAGCTGCCTCTTCAGAACAATAATTTAAGCTAGGCATTACTTCGCCATTTCATATATCAGAAAATAGAGGCTTTGAAAAAAGATACAGGATTTACAAAATGTTACATAGGCAAAAAGTGTAAAAACCAGAGCAGAAATTAATTTTAGGCTGCATTCATATTGGTCCAGTTTAGGAATTATCAAGATTTCCAGAAAGGAAAGGAGAAGCTGTTGCTAATATCCTATAATACCAGGCCTTAGTTAGTTAGTTAGTTAGTTAGTTAGTTAGTTAGTTAGTTAGTTAGTTAGTTTTTAGAGACTTTTTTTACAAACAGAAGAAATGATTCCTCAAGAAGACAGGATTTCATCTAATTGGAAGGTAAGACTGCCACTTGGATATCTGAGGCTTCTCACTGGTGAAGAGGCAAAAAACATGGGGATTTGAGTGGAGTGAATTATATTATCATGGAGTCCTGCCACACAATAGAGGCTAGAATAAATGTGGATGGAGTCAGTGCTAAAAGTTAATTTTAAAAATTGATGTCACCAAAAATGTAGTGTAAGGAGCTCCAAGAATATATTCTTCCACTGAAGCAAACATTAAGAATGTCAAACCTGTCAGAAACAAATTTTTTTGGAACTCTGAATTCTAATTTAAAAAATAAAAAATAAAAAATAAACACTTTCGACAACCAGAAGGCTGCTTGATGTTGAAAGAATTTTTAAATTTCAGGAAGAATTGTGTCATCCACATTCCACAGCTTGGTGATGGTTGTAGGAGTGGCAGACTGTGTTCCTGGTGCAGCTTGCTGGTTCCAGAGGGGGAAATATAGACCTGTTTCTCAGAGAATGGTAGTTGTGCCTTTTGACCTCTCTGATGTTTACTTGAAATATCAGCTCAGAGACTTACCTTTTTTTTTGACCCCCCTCAGAACTCTCTCAAGGCTGGAGCAGCCTCACAGGCAGCACTGATCAAAAACATTTAAGTTTTTGATTTACTACCCACAGTCATCTGAGGCAAGAGACTGTGCGCAAGGCATTTAGCTTTTTGTTATTGAGTTATATGAGTTCATTATATATTTTGGGTATTAACCCCTTATCCAATAAATGGTTTGCAAATATAGTCTCCCATTTCATAAGTTGCCTTTTCATTTTATTGATTGTCTTTTTTGTTGTGAAGAAACTTTTTAGTTCGATGGAGTTCCACTTGTTGATTGTTGCTTTTGTTGCTTGTGCTTTTGGAGTCACATTCAAAAAGTTATTGCCAAGACAAATATCAAGGAGTTTCTCTTCTATATTTTATCTTCTAGGAGTTATATGGTTTCATGTCTTGTATTTAAGTCATTAATTCACTTTGAATTAAATTTTGTGAGTGGTGCAAGATAGAGGTCTAATTTCATTTTTCTGCATGTGGTTATCCAGTTTCCCCAACACTATTTATTGAAGAAACTATCCTGTCTTCATTGAGTATTATTGGATCTCTTGTCAAATATTAGTTGACTATGTATGCATAAATTTATTTCTGAGTTCTCAGTTCTGTTCCATGAGTCTACATATCTATTTTTATGCCAGTAAAAGAAAAAGCTATTCTACTATAGCTTTGTAGAATAGTTTGAAATCAAACGTGTGATGACTTCAGCTGTGTTCTTTCTCAGGCTTACTTTGGCTATTTGGAGTCTTTTGTGATTCCATACAAATTTTAAGACTTCCCATTGGAATTCTGATAGGAATTGCATTGAATTTCTAGATGGTTTTGAGTAGTATGGACATCTTAACAATACTAATTCTTCCAATCCATGAACACAGAATATCTTCCCATTTATTGGTGTTTTCTTCCATTTATTTTCTCAATGTCTTAATGTTGAGTGTACAGAACTTTCACTTGGTTAAATTTATCCCTAAGTATTTTATTGCTTTTGATGCTATTGTAAATGGAAGTGTTTTATTTTTTCAAATATTTTGTTGTTAATGTATGGAAAAGCAACTGATTTTGTATGTTGATTTTGTATCCTACAACTTTACTGAATTCATGGATTAGTGCTGACAGTTTTTTGTGAAGTCTTTTGGCTTTCTATATATGAGATCATATTATCTGCCAATAATGACAATTTTACTCTTCTTTTATTTATCTTGCTTGATTACTCTAGCTAGGACTTCTAGTGCTATGTTGAATAAGAGTTGTGAGAGTGGGGACCTTTGTCTTGTGGAAATTGTTCTGTGTGCATTTGAAGAGATTTTGTAATCTGGGGCTGTTGGATGGAATGTTCTATATCTGTCTATTAGGTCCATTGGTCTAAAGTATGGTTCAAGTCCAATGTTTCCTTCTTTATTTTCTTTCTCGATCTATGGATTGTTGAAAGTGGGTTATTGAGGTCTCCTACTATTGTATTTTTCTCCGTTTCTTCCTTCAGATCCGTTAGTGTTTGCTTACTATATTTAGGTGTTCTGTTCGGTGCATATATATTTGTGATTGTTATATCTACTTGATGAGTTGACTCCTTTATCATTATATAATGACCTTCTTTGTTGTTACCATTTTGTGCATAAAGCCTATTTTGTCTGATGTAAGTATAGCTACCCGTACTTTCTCTTGGTTTCCACTTACGTGGAATATCATTTTCCATCCCTTTACTTTGAACCTATGTGTGTTCATAAAGCTGAAGTGAGTTTCTTGTAGGCAGCATATAGTTGGGTCTTTTTTTATATCCATCCTTCCACTGCATGCCTTTTGACTGGAGAAGTCAGTCCATTTACATTTAGAGTAACTATTGATATGTAAGGACTTACTAATGTCATATTATTGTTTTCTTGCTGTTTTATAGTTCCGTTGTTTCTTTTTTCTCTCTCTCTCAATTCCTGTCACCTTTGTAAATTATTGCTTTTATGTGTTGGTATGTCCTGATTCCCTTCTCTTTATCTTTTGTGAAGCTACTATAGGTTTTTGCTTTATAGTTACCATACGGCTTACATAAAACATATTTTATTTATTTCAGTCTATTGTAAGATGATAGTGACTTACTTCAATCACAAAGAAAATCTCTCTCATTATACTCTCCTTTTTATGTTTTTGATGCACAATTTATCTCTTTTTATATTGTGTATTCATTAATAAATTATAGTTATGTAATTTTTTATATAAGTATAGCTGTAGTTATTTTTAATACTCTTTTTCTTTAAAATTTATATTATAGTTAAGTGGTTAACACACCAATATATTACCAAATTAGAGTTTTCGAAATCTGACTGTATATTACTTTCCTGACTGTATATATTTTTGTATGTTTTCATGTTACCAATTAGTGTTGTTTTTTTCTTTTCTTTTCAGCTTGAAGAACTGCTTTTAGCACTTTTTGTAAGGCAGATCTCATGGCGATGATCTCCCTCAGCTTTTGTTTATCTGGGAAAGTCTATTTCTCCTACATTCCTGAGGGACAATTTTAACAAATAGAGTATTCTTAGCTGGCTTCTTTTTTTTTTTTTTTTTTTTTTTTTCATTTCAACACTTTTAATATATCATGCTACTCTCTCCTGGTCTGTAAGGTTTATCCTGAGAAATCCACTGACTCCCTACTGGGGGTTTCTTTGTGTTTTACAATCTTTTTAACTCTTACTGCTTTTAGAATTCTCCTTTTGTCTTTGATTTTTGATGGTATCATTATAATGTGTCTTGAAGAAAGTCGTTTCGAACTGAGATAATGTGTTGATCTATTACCTTCATGAACATGGACATCCAAGTCTAACCCTAGGTTTGGAAAGTTCAGAGCTATGATTTTTTAAAATAAACTTTCTTCCCCCATCTCCCTCTCTTCTCCATCTGGACTTCCAATGATTCTATATTTGTTCTTTTGATATTGTTCCATAGCTCATATAGGCTTCCTTCACTCTTGCATTCTTTTATCTTTGTTCTCCTTTGACTGAGTTATTTCAAAGTTTCTGTTCTCTAACTCACTTATTCTATCTTCTGTTTGGTCTGTTCTGCTATTGATGCTCTCTATTTCATTTTTCATTTCATTTATTGAATTCTTCAGCTCCAGAATTTCTGTTTGGTCCTTTTTCTATAATTTTTTTCTCTTTGTCAAACTTGTCATTTTGTTCATGTATTCTTTTCCTGATTTCATTGAATTGTCTTTCTGTGTTTTGTTGTAGCTCATTGAGTTTCCTCCAAACAGTTATTTTAAGGCTTTTTGTTTTGTTTTGTTTTGTTTTTGATCAGGTAATAGTAGATCTCAATGTCTTTGGGTTTGTTGATGAAAGATTATTGTGATCTTTTGGTAATGTCGTGTTTCCTTGATTTTTCATGTACCTTGGCGTTTTGTGTTGTTATTTTCACATTTGAAGTAGCAGACACCTCCTTTAATCTTACTAACCGCTTTCATGGGAGACATACCATTTTTCAGTTCTGCTATAGATTCTGAGGCTTTCTCAGACCTTGTGGGAATATACCTGTTCCATGCTTCTTGCTCCCTCTTGTGGAAGAATTCTTAACCTTATATGTCATGTCTCAATTCTAAAACACTCTAGGCCAGCTGCTGATAGCTTCTTTTTCTTCCCATAGATGGCACTACAGCTCAAGTTTGTGGTATTTCCCTTGCCATAGTCCATGGCCTCTTTTCTGAGCATACCCCCCTCAGAGCTTGTTCTTGCTTCCACCCTTTAGAGTGCACATAAGGCCACCCTTTAGAGTGCACATAAGGAAATGGCTTCAGAGTAGAACAGGTGTGGGTTTGGTGCTTAGGGCATAGGGAGTATTCACAAGCTAGGTGGGAGATCCCCTAATGAGATTTTTCCAGTAGTTCATGAGCAGACTTCTTCCTGGAGTTCAGAACACAGTCAGCAAGAATTGTGTTCCTTTAATGACCTCTGATATTCTTGTCTGCCTCTTTTCTGATCTCCTTCCCCTTAGTCGTGTAGGTCCCACTTCAGTACTCTGGGTGTCATGGGATAAAAATGAGTTTCTCCAGCAATGGTCTGCACAACAGGGAAGCCAGCACTCGTGCACTACTCTCTTTTCTCTTCATAGGAGAAGTCACTGCTGGCCAGTTCAGCCCTATCTTGTACCAGCTTAGAAGAGTGGAAGTGCTGGTAAATATTCCCTGACCTTCTCCAATGCATCCAAACTGTTACGGGTTTTTTTTGTTTCTTTGTTTAGGTTTTTTTTTTTTTTCTCCAGAAGAATGCTGAAACTGCTCTGGAAACCTGGGCTACTACAAAAGCTCTCTCCATTGCGGTCTCCCCAAGTCAGTGTTCTCCAGGTGTTCCCTGACAGTGGCCAAGAGAGGCTGAGGCTGGTTCACAGGTTCTGGTTGGTTTCATAGCCCATTCTGTGGTCTATCTGCATATTATCCAGTACAAAGGATGGTGAGATTCATTCCAGTTCCCTTAGCATATGGCAATGGATCCCACAGCTCCCACAGAGGCATTTTATTCAAAGAGGGATACCAAATTTTAATTGTTAAAAGAGGAGAAAAAAAGGAGAGATGCCTTATGCTGCTGTGATGCTGATATCATCTTCTCCCCCATTCAACATTATACTAGAAGTTCTAGCTAGGGCAATTATGTAAGAAAAATAAATAAAAATGTGTCTTAATTAGAAAGGAATAAGTGATACTATCTCATTCACAGGTGGCATAATATATATAGAAAAACCTAAAGAAGCTCCAAAAGCTGTTAGGGCTAATAAAATTCAGCAAATTTGCAAGATGAAAGATAAATGTACAAAAATCAGTTGCATTTCTGTACGCTAGCAATGAACAATCTGAAAATAACATTAAAAAACAATTCCATGTACAATAGAATAAAAAATAATTGAATAATAGGAATAATTTTAACCAAAGAAGTACAACACTGTACACTCAAGACTACCAATAATTGTTGAAAGAGATAAAAGGTCTAAATAAAAGGAAAGGCAGCCATGTTCATGTATTGTAAGACTTAATACTATTAAGATGGCAGTACTCCCCAAATTGCTCTACAGATTCAGTGCAATTCTTATAAAAATTCCAACTTTTTTTTTAACACAAGAAACAAACTTTAAAGGAACATAACATATTGAAACTCATTCAGAAGTGTGAAGTGAGTAGTGTCTGTCATTGCTATCTCTCAATTTTCTTCCTCTAGCTTTTTTTACATCTTTATTAAAATGTAATAGACAATTAGTTGCTTGTATTTACCTTGTACAATATAATGAGATTTTTTTTCAACTATAGCTGGCATACAATAATATACTAGTTTTAGTTGTAAAACACTGATGAGATCCACATAACTCACAAAGTGATCACCCCATTAAATCTAGCACCCCTCGTCCTCCTTACATATTTATTACAACATTATTAACCATCTTCCCCATGCTACACTCTACATCTCTATGTCTATTCTGCAACTATCCATTTGTACCTCTTAATCCCTTTGCCTTTTTTGTCCTCCCTAATCCCCTTCCATACTAGTATCCCTCTAAATATTCTCTGTATCTATGAGTTTATTTCTGCTTTTGTTGCTGTTGATGATTTTGTTCTTTAGATTCCACATGTATGTGAAATCATGCAATATTTGTCTTTATCTGACCAATTTCATTCAGCTCAATACCCTCGAGGACCATCAAGGCAATATCTTTTTCCATCCCCTTCCTTTTAGTCTGTGTGTATCTTTTGATCTGAAGTGAGTCTCTTGTAGGCAACATATGAAGGGGCCTTGTTTTCTGATCCATTCAGCCAATCTATCTTTTGGTCAGAGCACTTAATTATTTTCCATTTGAGATAGTTGTTAATAGAAATGTAATTATTACCATTTTTTATTCCTGTTTTTGACACATGTTTTTTTTTTTTTCTTTTTAAAGAAGTCCCTCCAATATTTCCTGTAATACTGGCTTGGTATTAATAAATTCCTTAACCTTATTTTTGTCTGGGAAGCTCTTTATCTGTCCTTCAACTCTAAATGATAGCTTTACTGGGTAAAGTAGTCTTGGTTGTAGATCCTGGGTTTTCATCACATTGAATATTTTGTGCCAAACCCCTCTGTCCTGCAAAATTTCTTTTGAGAAATCAGCTGCCAGTCTTATGAGTGCTCCCCTGTAGGTAACTAACTGCTTTTCTCTTGCTGCTTTTAAGATTCTCTCTTTGTCTTTAACCGTTGGCATTTTAATTATGATGTGTCTTGGTGTGGGCACCTTTAGGTTCCTGGTTTTGGGGACTCTCTGAGCTTCCTGGGGTTTTATGTCTATTTCCTTTACCAGATTATCAAAGTAGTTTTCCATCATTATTTCTTCAAATAGCTCTTCAACATCTTGTTTTTCTGGTACCCATATGACACAGATATTTTTACATTTAATAGTGTCCCATAGGCTCCTTAAATTATTATTATAGTCTTAGCTACTTTTTTCTTGCCATTCTAATTGAGTGTCCTTGGCTTTCCCATCCTCTAGATAGGTCTTTGATCCTCTTCTTTATTCATTCTGTTTCTTCCATTTAACATGCTTCTCATCTTAGATAATGTGTTCTTCATTTCTCACTGGTTCCCTTTTTTAATTTCCATTCCCATTTTTATGTTATTTTATCTCTTTGTTGAAGTTCTCACTGAATTCATCTACACTTCATAACTTCATTGAGCATCTTCATAACCAGTGTTTTGAACTCTGCATCTGTTAGATTGCTTGACTCCATTATTTCTGGGTCTCTGTTCTGTTTTCTCATATGGTTTCTGATTCTTTGTCTTCCCATTTTGGATGGCTTTCTGTGTTTGTTTCTATGTACTAAGCACAGCTCTTAAGTCTCCCAGTCTTATTAGTGTGGCTTTGTATGGTAGGTGTCCAGTGGCACAATCCTGAGAGGGTTTAGCCACAGGCCAAATTTAGCCCCAGCCTGTGCGCCTCCAGGGCCACCTGTTAAAATTCAGCAAGTAATGCACAGTTGCTGTGCTTGCAGTTGCCTCAAAAGGCTACACCATAAACCGAGGCCAGCTGCCACCAATGTGAGTCTAGGCGCTGCTCGGCAAGGGGCACCTGACTAAGCAAGGACACACCTGGATGTGGTGTGGGTGGAGCCCGAGTTGGGGCAGGAGAAGTTTCAGGGAATCCTCTAGGTGGAGTGACCTCTGTTATCCAGTTTGATGATGTCTCCACTATGGCCACACTGAGTCTGCACTCTGGGAGGGAAGAGGGCTCAATAGAGGAACAATAATAGATACCGCCGACACTTCTGTACAGAGCGCATCTCCCCTCGGCCCTCACTCCAACAACTCAGTGCTCCCCCGCCCCCCGTAAGTCCCTGGTGCTCTCTGTACAGCCAAACTGGCACTAGTGCTCAAAGCGAGCAGATCAGTCACCTCAAAGTCCACTCACGGACACGGCCCCTTTAAGAGGCATCTGCAGCTGCTGTTTCTTTGTTCTCTGTCCCACTCAGCCACTTAGGTCAGCAGCCTTGAGTCCTCACCTGGTCCTACCTTCTGCCATTGCAGGGTGACTTCTTGGATTTCTCCCTAGTTGTATGGCTTGTTCATCTAGATCTCAGGTGATTTTCCTTGCTGTTTGCTCCTTGTTTCTGTCACAACTTTCACTTGGTCGCCAAAGGGATGAACAGAGCCTCTATCATCTATGCCATGTTTTGCTCTCTCCAAACTGTTTTTATTTTGCAGAAATGGACAGGCTTGTTGTAAAATTCGTATGGAATGCAAGAGATTCCAAAAAGCTAAAACAGTCTTGAAAAAGAAAAACAAAGTTGGAGAACTCAGACTTCTCAATTTCAAAACTTACTATAAAGCTACAGTAATTAAGAGTGTGGTATTGGCATATGGTTAGACATATAGAACAATGAAATAGAATTGACGATCCAGCAATAAATCTGTACATTTATGGTCATTCATTTTCAAATAGAGTGCCAAAAATGTCAATGTTGTCACCAACGTTCAATGAGGAAAGAATAGTTGTTGAAATAAATGTTGCTGGGACAAGTTGCTAGTCATATGCAAAATAATAAGTGCCATATACCAAAAATAACTCAAAATTGATCAAAAATTTAAATGTAAGAACTAAAACTATAAAACTCTGAGTGAAACTAGGTGAAAATTTCCATAACCTTGGGTTAGGCAATATTTCTTTAGATATCACACGAAAAACATAAGCAAGGAAAGAAAAAAAATAGATAAATTAGTCTTCATCAAAATTTAAAACTATCGTGTATCAATAGATATTGTCAAGAGAGCAGAAAGATAACCCACAGAATGGGAGAAAACATTTGCAGATCATACTTGATAAGCCTTAAGGACAAAATTAACTTTATAAAATGAATAGTCTCTCCTTTTCTTTTTTCTGGAGAGATTGTGTGGAATTTCTGTCAGTTGTCCTTTAATTGTTTGGTAGAGTTCTACAGTGAAAACATCTTTGCCTGGAGATTTTTTTCTGCTTTTTTTTTTAATTACAAATTTAATTTCTTTAATAAATATAGAATTATTTGAATAATTTATTTTGTATTTGGTGAGTTGTGGTAGTTTGCGTTTTTCAAGAAGAGTTCTGTTTCATGTATGTTTCACATTTATGTGTGTAATATTCTCTTATTATAATTTTAATATCTGCAGCGTCTGTGGTTATATTCTGTTTTATTCCGATTTTGTAATTTGTGCCTTCTCTCGTTTTTCTTTGACAGTCTTGCTAGAGGCTTGTCAATTTTATTTGTCTTTTCAAAGAACCAGATTTTGATCCTTGATTTTTACCTATCGTTTTTCTGTTTTTAATTTCAATGATTTCTATTATCTTTATTATTTCCTTCCTTATGCTTGTTTTGAGTTTATTTTTCTTTTATGTTTTTGTTTCTTGAGGTAGAAACTTAGATTATTGATTTGATATTTTCCTTTGTATAATGTGTACATTTTACGTGTAAACTTTCTTCTTCAGCACTGTCTTAGCTGTGTACGACAAGTTTTGACATGTAGTGTTTACATTTTAATTTAGTTCACTGATTTTTAATTTCTTTTGAAACTTGCTTTTTGACCCATGGGTTATTTTTAGTGTGTTGTTTAGTTTACAAGTGTTCGAGATTTTCCTGTTATCTTTTCTTTATTGATTTTCAATTTGATTGTGTTGTGGTTGGGGAAAACACTCTGTATGATTTCAATTCTTTTAATTCTGTTGAGGTTAGTTTTAGGCCTAAAATACAATCTGTCTTGACATACGCTCCATGGTCACTTGAAAACAATGTGTATTTTACTGTTGTTCAATGGGATGTTCTATAAATGTTGACTTGATCCTGCTGATTGATGGTATTGTTGAGATTTTGCTAATTTTCTGTCTAGCTTTTTAACGAATTGTTGAGAGATGGGTATTGAAATATCCCACCATGAGAGATCTATCTGTTTCTCCTGTTTTTGCCTCACATATTTGACAGTTTTGTTGTTTAACACATATTCATTTAGGATTGCTATAGCTTTTTCGTGGAATGACCTTTTTATCATTATATAATGTTCCTCTCTGTGTCTGGTAATTTCCTTTTGTTCTAAAGTCTATTTTATTTCATATCAATATAGCCACTTGTGCTTTTTTAAAATTAATGTTTGTATGATGCAACTTTTTTCTATTCTTTTATTTTTTTACTTGCCCATATCATTATATGTGAAGTGAGTTTCTTGTTTGGGTCATATTTGGGTCATGTTTTTAATCCACTCATACAATCTCTGTTTTTAATTGGTATATTTATTACTTTTGTCAGATATACATCCTAAGGATTGTTATTAGTTATAAGAATATAAAAAGCCAGCAATGACTCCGATAAGGGCCTAATATCCAAGATATACAAAGAACTCATACAACTCAATAACAACAACAAAACAAAACAATACAAAACAAACAACAACAACAACAACAACGAAACAATCCAATCAAAAAATGAGCAGAAGACCTGAACAGATACTTCTCCCTAGAGGACATACAAATGGTCGACAAATGCTCAACATCACTGGCTATTAGGAAAATGCAAATCAAAACCACAATGAGATACCATCTCACATTTGTTAGAATAGCTATAATTAACAGAACAAGTAAGAACAAATGTTGGAGAGGATGCAGAGTAAAAGGAACCCTCACACGCTGCTGGTGAGACTGGAAGTTGGTACAGTCACTATGGAAAACAGTATGGAGGTTCCTCAAAAAACTAAGAATTGATCTACCATATGATTCAGCAATCCTTCTGCTGGGTATTTACCCCAAAGACTTGAAAATCTGTATCCGAAAAGATATTTGCACACCAATGTTCATAGCAGCATTATTCACAGTGGCCAGGACATGGAAGCAACCGAAGTGTCCAACGATAGATGATTGCCTAAAGAAGCAGTGGTACATATATACAATGGAATATTACTCAGCCATAAGAAGAGATGAAATACTGCTATTTGCGACAACATGGATGGACCTCAAAATAATCATGCTAAGCAAAATAAACCAGGCAGAAAACATTGAAAACCACATGATATCACTTACATGTGGAATATAAACCTAAAAGCAACAAATGAACAGGACAAACAGAGACTCATGGACATGGACTATAGACTAGTGGTTACCAGAAGGTAGAGGGTAGGAGAGGAGGAGGGAGGTAGATGAGGTAAAAGGGGTCAAATATGTGGTAACAGAAAGAAATCTATGGGAGGTGAACACACAATGTACAGCTGAAATTTATTGGATTTTGTTAACCAATGTCACCATAAAAAGAAATTAATTAATTTTTAAAAAAGAATATAAAAACCATTAATCCAACCACTCACATCTATTTACAGGATCTCTGACAACTGTTCGTCTAGTCTTTGCTTAAGCACTTAGCAGGGGCAGTTACCTCACAACTTTGTAAAACAGTCATTTTCATTTCCAGAGAAGCTCTAATAACTCTTTGTGTTGAATACATATACACTTTAAATTTCTACTCATCATTCATATTTCTGCTTTTGTTGTCATATGATAAAAAGAAATACTGCCAGGTATTCAGACGATACTTCTTATATTTTGGAAAACAAACTTGCATTGCTTAACCTCTACCATATTGGAACCTTCTCAAAGGTGGTAGCTGCCAAGTGTGATGGCATCCCCACAGGCAGGCACTACTCAAGATCAGGTGTACCCTGCTTTGGTGTGATCTCACTACTAGATCACAAATTACTCACAGGAAAAAAAAAACCCTCTAAGTGCATGTGATCATTCAGCAATGTTCTCTACTTTCACTTCTAAATATAGCTCTTCTCCTCTATGCCACAGTTATATTATTGGCTGTCACTCAACTTCCCTATGCTTTATCTGACACCAAGAAGTTGGAAGTCACTGCTCTGAACCTTTTAGAAGCTTGATGTCCACAATTTTGTGTTTAGTTTACCTCGTCTGCAAGCCCTTACCTCAAGTGCATAGTTGAAACCATTCAGCCTCTGCTCAAGTGCCCCACCTGTAACCCATAAATCCGATGCTGCCCCAAATGTCGTTCCATAGTCTAACACTAACTCACCATAACACCATAACCAACTCACCTCAGGACATAAGGTCAGAAAAAGTAGCCACCCCACTCTAATACAATGTTGCTACAAGCTCACTCTAGTGGACATGAGAATAACTCCATTCTAGCTACGAAGACTGCCTGCCTGCGATACATGGATGACATAATGATCCAGAAAAAACAAAACAGGTGCAGAGGGAGGGTCAAGACAAGTGAGTAAAAGTCACTGGCTGGTTGATTTCCCACACATTCAGAGAAACTTCTTCAGAAAATTTATCAACATCACCCCTCCATCAGTCATCTTGGAGTGGAAACCAACTTGCTTTGAGCTCATTGAACTATAGACAATTTCTTTGATTATCTCTGTTGTAGCATGATTAGAATGTCATATGCCATTTCTATTGTTTGCATTCCTGGTTCCAGGATAGAACAGCCAATAAAATCTGAAGTAGTTCTATGCAGAGAGAAATAATGTTCTTATGCAATTAACTCCTTGCTCTTACTTGACCACTCTTCTCCCATTGTTAGCTTCTTTAAAAAAAATAAAGCCTTTCAACAACACATTCTCAGTTATGTGCCCTTTCTTGCCTTCCTAGGATGGGAAATACTTTCCAGTGGATATTATTACTTTCTCAACCATTCCTTATAACTATTAAGCTTGGTCAGTTAGCATTCATGTTGTTATTAGGCAGTTGGAATCCACAGTTCTGAATGAACTAGGGGCTCAGAGTTGGCTATATTGTTTTTGTTATACCCAGGCAGCAGCCTCTCCAAAAGAGCATAAACCTCAGAGGAGGACCTACACATTATCATCATATTTCAGCTTTCCCAAAGCACTCAACATTCCCTTCTTCCCAATATTGCTACTGCATTCTCATATCCTAACATCAAATGCATATTTAGAGAATTTAGGAGTTCTTTTGGTAATCAGTTTCCATATAATCAGTTTTTGTACTTCAAACATGGCTATATCATAATGAATTATAATTATCATTATTGTTATCACCATTGCAGTTACCATCATAGTTAGCTATATTTATAGTTAGTTACAATTATGGTTATAGTTATGATTAGGCTAGTTATAGTTACCTACAATTAGTTGTCGTTAATATAGCTATTTGAAATTACTAACTTGTGGGTTTTAATTATTGTTAATTCTAGTCATAAGTGATTAGCATTTCTAACTATCTACCGTAAATACTTATGACTACTAATCAGCTATGGACACTACTTATGACTGCTAACTAGTCATGCTTATCAGACATGGCTACTTGCAGTAACTAGTTGTGGCTATTAGGTAGTTGTGTTTGCTGGTTGTAGCTAAAATTAATTACTGTTACTGATTGTGACTACTAAGTAGTTGTGACCACTGGACATGGATGGTGATGGTTGTGGTTATAAGTGATCATTGGTTATAGTTGTGGTTAGTTGTAGTTGGTTACCAGCATAGTTTTAATAGGTATCATTGGTTATAGTTAGTTATAGAGTGTTAGAATTATAGTTATTTGATCTAGAATAATAAACTCATAGACTTATCTTCAAATCTTTCAAAGCTTTTATGACCACTGCCCACTGGACAATACTATTTTATTCAATAATAATCAGTTTATTACTTACGGAGAACCTAAGGAATAACATCTTTCAACACAACGTCTTGTATGTTAAGTATAATGGAGGGTGGTTATTATTCTTAAGTATTTATAGTTATAAGTTGTGCCTACTAACCAGCTGTGGTCACTTATGACTGCAACTAGTTATGGCTTCTAACCATTTGTTTATTATGATGGTTAGTTGTAATAATGGTTGCTTATGGTTGTGATTGGTTAACTAGTCGAGGTTGCTAACTATAACTACTAACTAGTTCTGGTCATTGATTATGACTACATACTAGTTCCTTTTGACTGCTTATATCTACTACCTGGTTGTCATTGATAGTTGTGGGTGCCAATGTATGTTTAGTTGTAATTATTTGTTATAGCTATGGTTCTTTATTTTGTGGTTGATTATTGTTATTCAGTAGTTGTGGCTACTACTTTTGACTACTAACTAGTCACAGTTGCTAGTTATGGTGACTACTGAATTGTGGGGTTATTTTATGGCTACTAACTAACTGTAGTTACTAGGTATGGCAAGTTTTTAATTCTGAATAGTTGTGGTTATGGTTTGTTGTGCTTATGTTTGGTTATGATTCCTGACTAGCTGTGATTACTAATTATAATTAACTAGTTGTGGTTACTAGTTGTGATTGTTACTCAATTGCAATTATTATCATGAGTATTAACTATAGGCATACCTTGTTTAATTGTGCTTCACTTTATTGCACTTCATAGATATTGTGGGGTTTTTTTTTACAAATTGAAGATTTAGGGCAACCCTGTGTCAAGTAAATCTATTGACATCACTTACCCAACAGCATCTGCTTACTTTGTGTCTCTGTTTCACAGTGTACTAATTCTCACAATATTTCAAACGTTTTCATTATTAATGTGCTTGTTCTGGTGATCTGTGATGTTACTATTATAATTGTTTGGAGGCACCATGAACCACACCCATATAAGATGGCAAACAATCGATAAATGTGTGTGCCCTGATAGTGCCACTGACTGTCCATTCCCTGATCTCTCTCTTTCTCTTCAGGCCTACCTATTCCCTGAGACCTAACAATATTGAAGTCCAGTTAATCACTACAATGGCTTCAATTGTTCAAGTGAAAAGAGTCACATGTATCTTGCTTTATCAAAAGCTAGAAATGACCAAGCTTAGTGAGGAAGACATGTTGATAGGCTAGAAAGCTGAGATAAGCTAAAATCTAGGCCTCTTGCTCCAGTTATCCAAGTTGTGAATACAAAGAAAAAGTTTTTAACGGAAATTAAAAGTATTACTCTAGTGAACACATGAATTTTTAAAAAGTAAAACAACCTTATTACTGATATGGAGAGCATTTTAGTGGTCTAGGTAGATCAAAGCAGCCACCACATTCCCCTAAGCCAAAGCATATTCCAGATCGAGGCCCTAACTTTCTTCAATTATATGAAGGCTGAGAGAGATGAGGAAGCTGAAGAACAATAGTTTGAAGCTAACAGAGATTGGTTGATGAAATTTAATAAAAGAAACCATCTTTATAACATAAAAGTACAAGGTAAAGCAGCTGATATAGAAACTGCAGCACAGCAAGTTATCCCGAAGATCTAGCTAAGTTAATTAATGAATGTGGCTACACTAAACAACACATTTTCAATGTATAGGAAATAGCCTCAGATTGGACAAAGATGCTATCTAGGACTTTCATAGTTAGAGAGAAGTCAATGCCTGGCTTAAAAGCTTCAAGGACAAGCCAAGTTTCTTGTTAGGAACAAACGCAGCTGTTGACCTTAAGTTGAAGCCAGTGCTCATTTACCATTCCTATAATCCAGAAGCCCTTAAGAATTGCACTAAATCGACTCTGCTTGTGCTCTATAAATAAAACAACAAAGCCTGGGTGACAGAACATCTGTTTACAACATGGTTTACTGAATAATTTAAGTCCACTGTTGAGATCTACTGTTTCAAAAAAATAAAAGATTATTTTCAAAATATTACTGCTCACTGACAATGTACCTGGTCAGCCAAGAACTCTAACAGACTATTACTACTACTGCTCTTATTATAACTGCCTCTGTTTTAATAGCACTACAACTCCTTTTTTAGTAATATGAAGAACATATTTCTGTCACTGGATTCTGAGCTTTTGGAGGGCAGAGCCACATGAGAAATTTACAAGTATTTTAAGTTCTAACTATAAAATACCATCCAATTATCTAATATTCTATATATGCACAGGTTGAAATATATATATGATGTGTGTGTGTGTGTGTGTGTGTGTGTGTGTGTGTGTATATATATATATATATATATATATATATATATATATATAACCATGAATGTCCATGAAATAGTATGAATAGTATTCTGGGAAGAAAAAAAATGTTGCATAACCATAGGCATTTCTTTATTTCTTTTTAAATGAAAAGAAATTTACCCCACCATTGGATGTAAAACTGAAGAGGAATATATATATATATATATATATATATATATATATATATATATATATATATATAATGTTAAAAAAATCAGAAGCTAAAATTAACATGTAGAGTTGAAGGTCTATAGGGAAGGTTACTAAATATTTCCTTATTCTTCAATAGTTACACTAAAATATTACTGTATTTGATATGGAAGTTAAATAGAACACTGTGCAGAAATGTAAATGACTCGTTGTAAGATATTAAGAAAATCATTTAGGGCATGAGAACTACTCACATGTTAACAGGTGATCAGAGAACTTACGGTTAGTATGAGTAATATGTGTTGCATTAACAGCAATATCAATAGTAGTAATGGGGATGACAATTATAAAAAGTATAAAAAGAATAAATGTTTGCTGTTTCCTTACTTTGCATGCAAAGTGCTTAGGAACTTCATGCAGATTAACTTATTTCATCATCACAACAAATGTATGGCTTGCAAACCACTATTGACCTGTACCATAAATTTATTGCGAGGATCAAATAAGGTAATAAATTAAAACACTTCAAGAATCTGAAATGGAAGATCAAAAAGAGGTATTATGCTATAATTACATTGCATTCCATATCTAACAAAATTAATGCAGTTATACTGTGTTAATTTACTGGTTACAAGCGACCTACCTTAAAAGGAGTAAGTTCTATATGTAATTATTCTTAGTTAAAATCAGAACCTACCTGTGACATCAGAAACATGGCAGAGTGAGAGACGTCCCTAGATCTCTCCCCTTGAAACAACAATAAGCTGAACATCTAAAACTTAACAAAAAACACCCAAACTGAACACTAATACATTTGAACGTGGGAATATGTGCATAAGAGCTACCATAGGTCAGAACCCTGGGTGTCGGACGGTGGACTGGGAGAAACAAAGAAGAAGTCGCTCGCAGTTGGAGTTCCCTGCAGGAAGAGGAGGAGGGGAGATGGTACAGCAGGTCCCCTGAACAACCCTGCCTGGGAGAGCTGTGAACTCCACATGACCTGAGGCAGTGCCCAGTCATCAGGGAAGAAAGCAGAGAAGCGGGAACGTCAGAGAAGTAATGATGGCAGAGAAACAACAGTTGATTTTAACAACCATGGTTGCAAAACCAAGGCTGAGCCACAGCCCCCAAACACCAAACCAGAGAGCCCCTCCCCGCATATCCTCAGAGAACAAACACCGCAGAGCCCCAGGGGTACCTAAGCAAACACAACCGAAACTGTCATTAACACTGACAGGGACTGAGACTGAGGGTAGTGAGCATGACTAAACATCTATAAGGAAAAAAAAAAAAGCATTACTAACACTTTATATAAAGCAGGGATCCAAGAGAATTAAACACCACCTACTGGAAACCAAAACAAAAATGCCTTCTTTGCAACAAGTTAAAGAGAGAACATTATATAATGAATATTCTTTCTGGGAGGGGGAGGGAAGCAGAATACACATCCATTAATATCCAAGCAGAGAAAAAGTCCATTAAACACCATGAAAAAACAAGGAGACAAGTAATCTCAGAAAGAAAGAGAAAAATCTCCAGAAAATAAGTTTACAGACATAGAAATATTCCATTTAAATGACAGAGAATTCAGGACAGTACTTCTGAAAAAATTCAGTGAGATCAAAAATGATTCATAATAACAATGTCAATAATTGACAAAACAACTAGATGAGCAGAATGAGTTCTTTAGCAAAAAGACTGAAACCCTCAAAAAATTCAAATAGAACTTCTGGAGGTGAGAAAACACACTGCAAGAGTTTAAAAATGAAATAGCAAGCTTGGGAAATAGAGTTAACCAAATGGAGAAAATGATCAGTGATATCGAAGACAGAAATCTAGAAATAAATCAGAAGGAAAAAGAGAGAAAAGGAAGAATGAAAAATAATGAAAGAGAAATACAAGAACTAGCTGATACCATCAGGAGAGGAAACATATGAATAATGGGCATTCTTGAAGGCAAGGAAAAAGAACAGGGATTAAAGCATTTTCAGACAAATAGTTGATGAGAATTTACTAAATCTAAGGAACGAGCAGGAGCTTGGAATTCAAAAAGTCAACAGAACACCCAATTATCTCAACCCAAAAAGGCTTTCACCAAGACACATTGTATTAAAATTATCAAAAATCAATGACAAAAACAGAATTATCAGGGCAGCCAGGGAGAAGAAAATGATAACTCATAAAGGAAAACCCATTAGATTATCATCAGAATTCTCATCACAAACCTTACAAGCCAGAAAGGAGCGGAATAAAATATTCAAACTACTATAAGAAAGGAATTGCCAGCCAAGAATTATGTATCCAGCTCAGCTCTTTTAGATATGAAGGAGAAATAAAGACATTTCCAGACATACAAAAATTGAAAGAATTCTCCATTACGATGCCCTGTACTACAGGAAATTCTGAAAGAGGTCAGCTCACCTAAAGCAATATAACAAAAAAAAAAATACATAATTAGGAATAAGGTGACTATCAAGTTGATAAAAGCAGAGGGGTGCAATCCTTACTAAAAACAGGGCAATATAAGCTTAAACAATAAGAGGAAATTTGCTATACTAAGATACTAATGAACGTTCAGCATACGTAAGGACAAATTGAGAAAACAATGACTGAAAAGGGAAGGATTCAAAGATCCAAATTCGGAAAGGGGAATGGAGATGAGGCACGCACAGAACAAAGCGGATGACTGTATGTATAACTATCTTTACATGTTTGTAATGGTAAACACATGCCAAAGATTCAGAACTGAAGTATATAACATAAAAGAAGGACCAGAGGCAAAACCACAAAAGCCAACCAACCAAACAAACAAACAAAAAAAACCAGAAACACAAGGACAAGGAAGCAATTGAAACACTGAGCTACCAGAAAGCAAAAGATAAAATGGTTAAAGAAGACTTCATATTTCAATAATCACCCTAATGTAAATCGAATGAACTCACCAATAAAAAGGCACTGAGTTGCAGATTGGATAAAAAAAAAAAAACCCATATGCTGCCTCCAGGAGACACATCTCAGGTACAAGAAAAATATAGACTCAAAGTGAAAGGATGGAAAATGATATTTCAAGCAAATGGCATTTGGAGAAAAGCGGGAGTGGGGGTACTAATATCAGATGAAATAGACTTCAACATAGAAAAGTTAAGAAAGATACTGAGGGACACGTCATAATGATAAAGGGAATCATACACCAAGAAGAAATAACACTTATTAATACCTATGCTCCCAATGATAGAGCCCCAAAATATGTAAAGAAATTACTAACAAAACTAAAGAGAGAAACAGACCAAAACACTATCGTAGTACTTAAGTACTCCACTGTTGGATCTGGACAGACCATCCAAACAAAAAATCAATAAGGAAATGACATCTTTAAATGACACATTAGTCCAACTGGACATAATTGACATTTACAGAGCCTTTCATCCCAAAATGGCTAATTATATATCCTACCGTAGTGTACATGGACCATTCTCAAGATTTGACCACATACTGGGACACAGAGATAGACTCAACAAATATAAAAGGATTGAAATCATATGAACCATATTCTCTGATCATAATGCTTGGAAATTAGAGCTCAACTGTAAAAAAGAAAGTGAGAAGAACCACAAATACATGGAGATTAAACAACATGGTACTGAAAAATGACTGGGTCAGAGAAGAAATAAAAATGAGATCAACAGATACATAGAAACAAAGGATAATGATAGTACAACATATCAAAACTTTTGGGACATGGCAAAAGCGGTCATAAGAAGAAAGTCATATCATTACAGGCCTATCTCCAAAAACAAGAAAGAGCTCAAATAAATAGCCTAATGCTTCATCTTAAAAAACTAGAAAAGGAAGAACAAATGAAGCCTAAAGTCAACAGAAGGAAAGAAATAAAAATTAGAGCAGAAATAAATGAAATTTAAAAGAAAGAAACAAACAAACAACAACAACAACAAAAACAATAGAAAAAATAAATGCAACAAAGAGCTGGTTCTTTGAGAAAGTTAATAAAATTGACAAACCCCTGGCTAGACTCAGTAAAGAAAAAAGACAAAGGACACAAATAAAAAAAGCAGGGATGAAAGAGGGGAAATTACCACAGACACTGCAAGAATAAAAGGATCACACAAGAATACTAAGAAAAAGTATGTAACAACAAATTTAATAACCTCGAAAAAATGGACCAGTACTTAGAAAAATACAACCTTCCTAGACTAAATCAAGAACTGGAAAATCTAAATAGACCGATAAGCAGTATGGAAATTGAAACAATTATCAAAAACCTACCAAAATGTAAAAGTCCAACCATATGTTTTCGCCAGTGAATTGTATCAAGCACTCAAAGAAGATTAATACCTATTCTCCTAAAACTCTTCCAAAAAATAGAAGAGGAGGCAATAGGTCCCAACTCATTTTATAAGGCCAATATTACCCTGATATGAAAACCTGGTAAAGAGAACACGAAAAAAGAAAACTATAGACCCATATCTCTCAAGAGCACAGGTGCAAAAATCCTAAATAAGATACTAGTGAACTGAATATAGCAAAATATTGTAAAGATAATACACCACAATCAAGTGGGCTTTATCCCAGGGACACAGGGATGGTTCAACATACACAAATCAATTAATGTGATACACCACATAAACAAATTAAAAATAAGAATCATAGGATCATATCAATAGATACAGAAAAAAGCCTTCAACGAGATACAGCATCCATTTATGATCAAAACACTTAACCAAATCAGTATAGAAGGAAAGTACCTTAACATAATAAAGGCCATATATGACAAATCTCAGCCTACATTATACTTAATGGTGAAAAACTAAAAACCTTCCCTCTAAGATCAGGAACAAGGCAAAGCTGTCCACTATCGCCACTCTTATTCAATATAAAATTGATGATTCTAGCAAGTGCAGTCAGGCAAGAGAAAGATATAAAAGGCATCCAAATAGCAAATGAAGAAGTCAAACTGTCACTCTTTGCTTTGCTGATGACATAATTCTCTATACAGAAAAACCTAAAGACTCCATAAGAACACAACTAGAAACAATAAGCAAATACAGTAAAGTTTAGGATACATAATCAACATTCAAAAATCCATACCATTCCTATACTCTAATGATGGTGTCAGAAAGTGAAGTGGAAAACATAATTCCTTTTGCAACTGCAAAAAAATGAATAAAATAGTTATAAATAAATCTAACAAAACATGTAAAGGACCTATGTAATGAAAACTATAAGGCCTTAATAAAAGAAATTGAAGAAGATATAAAAATGGAAATGGAAAGATATTTCATGTCCTTGGATTGGAAGAATCAACATAGTTAAAAGTATTCACAGATTTAATGCCATCCCCATCAAAATCCCATCGACGTTTTTTAAAGAAATAGAACAAAAAATCATCAGATTTGTATGGAAGCACAAAAGACCCCAAATTGCCAAAGCCATCCTGAGAAAAAAGAATGAGGCTGGAGGCATTACTCTGCCTTAGTAGTATAATTCAAATTATACTACTAAGCGACAATAATCAAAACAGCATGGTACTGGCAGCAAAACAGACACACAGACCAGTGGAACAGAATCAAGAGTCCAGAAGTAAACTCATATTTATATGGGCAAATAATTTTAGACAAAGAAGCCAAAAACATACAGTGGAGAAAAGAAAGCCTCATCAATAAATTGTGCTGGGAAAACTGGAAAGCCACCTGCAAAAGAATGAAACTAGACTGTTGTCTATCACCATACACCAAAAGTAATTTAAAATGGATTAAGGACCTGAATATAAAACCTGAAACAATAAAATGCATAGAAGAAAACATAGGAACTAAACTCAAAGACCCTGGACTTAAAGAGGATTTTATAAATTTGACCTCAAATGCGAGGGAAGTAAAAGCTAAAATAAGTCAATGAAAGTACATCAAACTAAAAAGCTTCTGCTCAGCAAAAGAAATCATCAACAAGGTAAAGAGACAACCATCCGAGTGGGAAAATATATTTGCAAGCAACGCCTCCGATAAAGGCCTAATATCTAAAATATACAAACAACTCAATAACAACAACAAAAAACACAAATGATCCAATCAAAAAGTAGGCAGAGGACCTGAACAGACAATTCTCCCTAGAAGACATACAAATGGCCAACAAATATTTGAAAAAATGCTCAACTTCGCTAACTTTTAGGAAATGCAAATCAAAACGACAATGAGATACCATCTCACACCTGTTAGAATAGCTGTAATTAACAGGACTAGTAAATACAAATTTTGGAGAGGATGTGGAGTAAATGGAACCCTCACACGCTGCTGGTGGGACTGCAAATTAATAGTCACTATGGAAAACAGTATGGAGGTTCCTCAAAAAACTAAGAATTGATCTACCATATGATCCAGCAATCTCTCTACTGGCTATTTACCACAAAGAGTTGAAAATCCATATCTGAAAAGATATTTGCACACTGATGTTCATAGCAGCGTTATTCACAGTGGCCAGGACATGGAAGCAACCAAAGTGTCCTATGATAGATGATTGCCTAAAGAAGTAGTGGTACATATATACAATGGAATATTACTCAGCCATAAGAAGAGATGAAATACTGCCATTTGTGACAACGTGGATGGACCTCAAGATAATCATACTAAGCGAAATAAGCCAGACAAAGTTGAAAACCACATGATATCACTTACATGTGGGATATAAACCCAAAAGAAACAAATAAACAGGACAAACAGAGACTCATGGACATGGATTATAGACAAATGGTTACCAGAGGGTAGAGGGTCGGGGGAGGGGGGAAGTACGAGAAAAAGTGGGTAAAATATGTGGTGACAGATAGAAAGCTAACTATGGGAGTTGAACACACAGTGTAAATAAATATATGCCTTAGTGGTAAAGTGTACAGCTGAAACATATTGGATTTCATAAACCAATGTTACCATAAAAAAATAAATTTAAAAAATAAATTAACTAATTAACTAAATTAAATACTTCAATCAAATAAAATAAAATCAGAACCTACCTTTTCATAACCATACACACAAATGTGCAAACACATGTACATACCAACATACTACAAAACATATTTTTGCCTGTTCTATTAAGGGTTGATATATATTTGTTGGACCATGGGAAAGACTTTAATATTAGAGTGGATGGCCCTTAATTTTGTTAATGCATAACTATGGAATGTAGGATTGTTTTCATACAAGACAATGAATTATAGAATGAGAACCATAGTGTTTTCATTAAAAGTTGATTGGAAAAACACAGTATATCAAAAAATATAGAAACGAATTTACTTCACTCACCTTGTGTAGGATGTCAAAAAAGACAAGTATTCTATATTTTCAATGTTTTCATTCTTTAAAAGATTATTAAAATATTAAATATAATGATAATATTAAATGATCATTATTGACATTTTTTTCTTCTTTACAGTTTTAATGTTTTCTAAGTTTTATTTTTATTAACTTTATTGGGATAACATTTGTTAATACAATTATAGAATTTCAGGTGTACATTATAATTTGACATCTGTGTATTCTATTGTGTGCTTATCACCCAAAGTCCAGTTTCCTTCAGCTACCATGTTTGATTCCCTTTACCCACTTCACCCTTCCCCTATCCCCTGTATTTGAACTCCTTTAACTGTCTACCTGCCCCCTCCTCTCCCATCCCCTACCCCCTGGTAACCACTAGTCTATAATCCAGGTCCATGAGTCTCTGTTTGTTTGTTCTGTTCATTCGTTGCTTTTAGGTTTATATTCCACATGTAAGTGATATCATGTGGTTTTCAACATTTTCTGCCTGGCTTATTTTGCTTAGCATGATTATTTCGAGGTCCATCCATGTTGTCACAAATGGCAGTATTTCATCTCTTCTTATGGCTGAGTAATATTCCATTGTATATACCACTGCTTCTTTAGCCAATTATCTATTGTAGGACACTCTGGTTGCTTCCATGTCCTGGCCACTGTGAATAATGCTGCTATGAACATCAGTGTGCAAATATCTTTTCGGATATGGATTTTCAAGTCTTTGGGGTAAATACCCCATAGAGGGATTGCTGTATCATATGGTAGATTCATTCTTAGTTTTTTTCAAGACCCTTTATAGTGTTTTCCATAGTGAAAGCACCAATTTGCAGGCCCACCAGCACTGTATGAGGGTTCCTTTTTCTCCGCATCCTCTCAAGCATTTGTTCTTACTTGTTCTGTTAATTATAGCTATTCTAACAGGTGTGAGATGGTATCTCATTGTGGTTTTGACTTGCATTTCCCTAATAGTTAACGATCTGAGTATCTATTCAAATATTTGTTGGCCATTTGTATTGACATTTATTTAATGATTCAGACCGGGTCTTTGATAACAATTCTATATTATTCCATTGAATCCTCACAAATCTCCCAATAATATAAAATTTTTATTACTTTTAACTTATAATCTTCTTTTAAAGATTAAATGAAGTAAAATATATGATACATTCCTGATGATGTTATTATGTTTTCTGCACCAATTAAATCAAAATTATTAATAAAATTGTGATTTCCTTTTCAAAAACTCATAACAAATGCACTCAGTACCTTTTTTTCCCCTTTTAATATTTTTTACAGAAGGTAGAGGGGAAAGGGAAGAGGGAAGGAGACAGGGAAAAAAATTAAATCATTTCTTCAAATGAATAAATAAATAATAGATTAACAAAAATGATAATATTTTTTATTTTATAAGTCCAATTCAGTTGACATACAATATATTAATTTCACATGTATAACATGTATGAAGTCATCACTCTAATAAATCTAGCACCCATATGACACCATACATAGTTACCACAATATTATTAACTATATTCCCCTTGCTATATTTTACATCCCCATGACTATTTTGTAACTACCAATTTGTACTGTGTAATCCCTTCCCCTTTATTCCCACCCCCTCAACCCCACTCCCATCTGGCAGCCCTCGAAATGTTCTCTGTATCTCTTTTTGTTTATTTTGTTCTTTAGATTTCACATGTAAATGAAATCATATGGCATCTGTCTTTCTCTGTCTGACTTACTCTACTCACCACAATAACCTCTAGGCCCATAAATGTCATTGGAGATGTCAAGATTTCTTTTTTTTATGACTCAGTAACATTCCATTATATATAGGTACCATCCCTTCTTTATCCATTCATCCATTGATGGACACCCCGTATTCCTCCATATTTTGATTATTGTAAATAATGTTTCAATGAACATATGGATTCACATGTCCCTTCAAAGTAGTATACTGAGTTTCTTCAGGTAAGTACCCAGAAGTGGGATTACTGGGTCCTTATCTGTCTTCTGTTATAGCCTTTGCTTTAATGTCTGTTTTGTCTGATACAAGTATTCTTACCCCAACTTATTTTTTCTTATTTCCATTTTCATGAAATACTTTTATCCATCCCTTTCTTTCAGCTTGTGTGGGTCTTTCAATCTGAAGTGAGTCTCTTGAAGGCAGCATATGTAAGGTTCTTGTTTTCTTATCCACTCAACCACTGTATCTTTTTTTAAATTTTATTTTATTATTAGTTTCAAGTATACAGTACACTGGTTAGACATTTATATAGTTTATGAAACAATTTCCCTGATTATTCTCTCTCTCCGCTGGCTCTACACCTACCCATTACATTGCTGCTGACTGAATTCCCTATGCCATGCTCCCCATCCCCATGACCATCTATCAACTACTAATTTGTGCTTCTTTAATGCTTCAGCATTTTCTCCCCGCCCCAACTCTCCTCCCCTCTGGCGGTCACCATATTTTCTTCTCTATTTGTGAGTCTGTTTTCAATTAGTTTGTTCTTTTGGTTCCTTAGATTCTGCATATGAGTGAAATCATATGGTATTTATCTCTGTGTCTGACTTATTTCACTCAGCATAATAACCTCTATGTCCATCCATGTCGTTGTGAATAGTAGGAATTCATTTTTTTATGGCTGAGTAATATTCCATTGTATATACGAACCATAACTTCTTTATCCAATCGTCTGTTGATGGGCATTTAGGTTGCTTCCATATCTTAGTTATTGTAAATAGTGCTGCAATGAAAATAGGAATGCATAGATCTTTATGAATTATTGTTTTGAATTTCTTTGTATAAATACCCAGAAGTGTAATTACTGGGTCAAAAGGTAGAGCCACTTTGAATTTCTTGTGAAACCTCCAGACTGTGTTCAATGGTGGCTGTATCAATTTGTAATCCCACCAACAGTGTATGAAGGTTCCCTTTTTTCCACATCCTCACCAACACTTATTGTTATTTGATTTATTGATAATAGCCATTCTGACAGGTGTAAAGTGATATCTCATTGTGGTTTTAATTTGCATTTCTCTGATGATTAGTGACATTGAGCATCTTTTTATGTGTCTGTTGGCCATCTGTATTTCCTCTTTGGAGAAATCTCCATTCAAGTCTTTTGTCCATATTTAAAATTGATTGTTTTGTTGTTGTTGAGTTGTATGAGTTCTTTATATATTTTGAATATTAACAGATGTATGATGAGCAAATATCTTCTCCCTTTCAGTAGATTGTCTTTACGTTTTGTTGATGATTTCCTTTGCTGTGCAAAAAATTTTAGTTTGATGGAGTCCTATTTGTTTATTTTTTTTCTTGTTTCCCTTGATCAAGTAGATATGTCTAAAAAGAAATTCCTAGTAGCAATTACTGCCTAAGTTTTCCTCAGAAGTTTTATGGTTTCAGGTCTTACATTTAAGTTTTTAGTCTATTTAAGGTCTATTCCTGTATATGTTGTAAGAAGGTGGTCTAATTTCATTTTTTGCAATTATCTGTCCAATTTTCTCAACACCAATTATTGGAGACTGTTGTTATCCATTGTATATTCTTACCTCCTTTGTCATATATTAAATGATCATATAGGTGTGGATTTATTTCTGGGCTATTTTGTTCCATTGATCACTGTATCTGTTTTTACGGCAGTACCATGCTGTTTTGTTTACTATAGCCTTTTAGTATAGTTTAATATCAGGTAGTGTGATACCTCCAATTTTGTTCTTCTTTCTCCACATTGCTGTGGCTATTCGGGATCATTTATGGTTCCATATAAATTTTATGGTTATTTGTTCTATCTCTCTGAAAAATGCTATTGGTATATTGATAGGAATTGCATTGAATCTACAAATTGCTTTAGGTAATATGGCCATTTTAATGATGTTGATTCTTCCTATCCATGAGCACTGTATATGTTTCCATTTATATCTTCTTCAATTTCTTTTTTCAGTGACTTATAATTTTCTGAGAACAAATCTTTTACTTCCTTGGTTAATTTGATTCCCATGTATTTTATTGTTTCCGATGCAATTTTAAATAGGATTGTTTTCTTAATTTCTCTTTCTGCAAGTTCATCATTGGTGTATAAAAATGCAACTGACTTCCAAATATTAATTTTGTACCCTACTACTTTACTGAATTCATTGATCAGTTCTAACAGTTTTGGTGGAATCTTTTGAGTTCTCTATATATAGTATCATGTCATTAGCAAATAACAAGAGTTTTATTTCTTCCTTTCCAATTCAGATATCTTTTATTTCTCTTTTTTGTCTGATTGCTGTGGCTGGGACTTCAAGTACAATATTGAAGAGGAGTGGTGAAAGTGGGCATCCTAGTCTTGTTCCTGATCTTAAGGAAAACACTTTTAGCCTTTCCCCACTAAGAATGGTGTTAGCCGTAGGTTTGTCATATATGGCCTTTATTATGTTGAGGTATATTCTCTCTTTTTCCACTTTGCTGAGAGTTTATCTCATAAATGGATGCTGGATTTTGTCAAAAGCTTTTTCTGCATCTATTAATATGATCATATGGTTTTTATCTTTCGATTTGTTAATGTGGTGTATCATATTAAACGATTTGCAGATATTGTACCAACATTGCATCCCAGGAATAAATCCAACTTAATCATGGTGTATGGTATTTTTAATGTATTGCTGAATTCAGTTTGCTAATATTTTGTTGAGGATTTTTGCATTAATATTCATAAGAGATATCAGCCTATAGTTTTCTTTATTTGTAATGTCTTTGTCTGGTTTTGGAATTAAGGTAATTGTAGCCTCATAAAAGGAATTAGGGAGCATACCCTCTTCTTCAATTTTTTGGAGTAGTATGAGAAGAATAGGAGTTAATTCTTTAAATGTTTGGTAAAATTCTTCTGTGAAGCCATCTGATTAGGACTTTGTTTTTTGGGGAGTTTTTTTATTAGTGATTCGATTTTGTTGGTGGTAATCGGTCAGTTCAGATTTCCTGTTTCTCTTTGACTCAGTCTTGGGAGATTGTATGTTTCTAGGAATGTGTCCATTTCTTCCAGATTGTCCAATTTGTTGGCATATAATTGCTCATAGTATTTTCTTATGATCGTTTGTATTTCTGTGGGGTCTGCAGTTATTTCTCTTCTTTCATTTCTGATTTTATTTATTTGAGTCCTTTCTCTTTATTCCTTGATGAGTCTGGTTAAGGATTTACCAATTTTGTTTATCCTTTCAAAGAACCAGCTCTTGGTTTCATTAATTTTTCGTGTTGTTTTTCTAGACTCTATTTTGTTTATTTCCATTCTAATCATTATTATTTCCTTCCTTCTACTCATCAACAACATGGATGGACCTTGGGCTTTCTTTGCTCTTCTTTTTCTAGTTCTTTTATGTATAAGTTTAGATTGTTTATTTGAGCTTCTTCTTGTTTCTTGAGGTAGCCTGTATTGCTATGAATTTCCCTCTTAGGACTACTTTCTCCGTGACCCATAGATTTTAAGTTGTGTTTTTATTTTCATTTGTCTCTAGATATCTATTTCTTCCTTGTTGTTAATCTCATTGTTAATCCATTCATGGTTTAGTAGCATGTTACTTAGCCTCCATGTGTTTCTATATTTTCCAGCTTTTTTTCTTGTAGTTGATTTCTAGTTTCATACCATTGTGATCAGAGAAGATAGTTGATATGATTTCAATCTCCTTAAATTTATCGATACTAGTTTTATATCCTAACATGTGGTCTATCCTCGCAAATGTTCCATGTGCACCTGAGAAGAATGTATATTTTTCTGCTTCAGGGTGAAATGCTCTGAAAATATCTTTTAAATCCATCTGTTCTAGTGCGTATTTTAGGCCCATTGTTTCCTTGTAGATTTTTAGTCTGGAAGATCTGTCCACTGGTGTCAATGGGCAACCATCCTCTCTTTTGATTGGAGTATTTAATCAATTAATATGTGAAGCAATTGTTGGTAAATGTGTAATTATTGCTATTTCTGATATTTTTTTCTTCTTAAAAAAGTTTCTCTAATATTTCTTGTAATACTGGTTTGATGGTGACGAACTCCTTTAGCTTTTTATTGTCTGGGAAGCTCTTTATCTGTTCCTTGATTCTAAATAATAGATTGGCTGGGTAGAGTATTCTTGATTGCGGTTTCTTGTTTTTCATCACTTTGACTATTTCCTTCCTATCCCTTACTGCCTGTAAAGTTTCTGTTCAGAAATCAGCTGACAATCTTATGGGAGCTCTCTTGTAGATAATTGAACGCTTTTCTCTTGCTGTTTTTAAGATTCTCTCTTTGTCTTTAACCTTTAGCATTTTCATGATGATGTGTCTTGGTGTGGGCTTCTTTGTTTTTGTTTGTTTGTTTATTTGTTTTATGCTGACCTTGGTTAATGAAATCCAATAAGTTTCAGCTGTACACTTTAACAATAAGGCACATATATATTTACACTGTGTGTTCAATTCCCATAGTTAGATTTCTTCCTGTCACCACATATTTTACCCCCTTTGCCCCATCTACCTCCCCCTACCACCACCTCCTACCCTCTGGTATAGTCCATGTGTATAGTCCTAGTGTATAGTCCATGTCCATGAGTCTCTTGTCTATTTGTCCTGGTCATTTGTTGCTTTTAGGTTTATATCCCACAGATAAGTGATATCATGTGATGTTCAACTTTTTCTGCCTGGCTTATTTCGCTTAGCATGATTATCTTGAGGTCCATCCATGTTGTTGCAAATGACAGTATTTCATCTCTTCTTTTGTCTGAGTAATATTCCATTGTATGTATGTACCACAGCTTCTTTAGCCAATCATCTATCGTAGGACACTTCGGTTGCTTCCATGTTCTAGCCATTGTGAATAATGCCGCTATGAACATCAATGTGAAAATATCTTTTTGGATATGGGTTTTCAAGTCTTTGGAGTAAATACCTAATAGAGGGATTGCTGGATCATATGGTAGGTCAATTCTTAGTTTTTTTGAGAAACCTCCATACTGTTTTCCATAGTGACTGTACCAATTTGCAGTCCCACCAGCAGTGTATGAGGGTTCCTTTCTCTCTGCATCCTCTCCAACATTTATTATTATTTGTCCTGTTGATTATAGCTATTCTAACAGGTGTGAGATGGTATTGCATTGTGGTTTTGACTTGCATTTCCCTAATTGCTAACGATCTGAGTATCTATTCAAATATTTGTTGGCCATTTGTATGTCTTCTAGGGAGAAGTGTCTATTCAGGTCCTCTGGGTGTGGGCCTCTTTGGAATAATCTTGTTTGAGACTCTGTGCTTCCTGGGTTTGTATGTCTATTTCTTGTACGCCTATGATGCTAATGTTGGTATGCTTGATGTTGTCCCCAATGTCCCTAAAACTCTCCCCATTTTTTGGATTCCTTTTTCTTGTTGCTCTTCTGTTTGGGTATTTTCTCCTACCTTATCTTCTAAATTGCTGATTCAATACTCTGCTTTACCTAATCTGTTGTTGATTCTTCCTAAGGCACTCTTCATTTCAGTTATTGTATTCTTCATTTCTGACTAGGTCTTTTTTATGTTTTCTATCTCAACTTTTATGTTTTCTATTTCTTTGTTAAAGTTCTCACTGAGTTCATCTACTCTTCCCCTGAGATCATTGAACATCCTTAAAACCAGTGTTTTGAATTCTCCATATGGTAGATTGCTTGTCTCTTTCATTTGGGACATGTTACTTTGTCTTTTCATTTTGGCCGCCTACTTGTTTTGTTTCTATGTATTAAGTAGGTCTGCTATGTCTCTTGGTCTTAGTAGGGGGGTCTTATATAGTCATTGTTCTGTAGGGCCTAATGGTGCAGTCTTCTCTGGTTACCTGGACTGGGTGCTCCAGGTATGTCCCTTTTATGGGTTGTGAGTGCCCTACTGTTTAGCTGAGCCATGGTTGCTGTTTGCACATCAGTGGGAGAGACTGACCATCAGGCTGACTGGTTGCAAGGACTGGCCATGACTATAGTGGAGGAGCTGTTGTGTAAGGTCTGACCTTAAGGAGCAGGATTTGCTTTAGCAGGTCTCTGTTGCCTGCACAGTCTGCCCTTTGGGTGTGTTGTTCACAGAAGGGGCTGGGTGGTGCACTGCCTTGGGCAGAAGCTGGCCACAGGGCATGCAAGCCCCAAGAGTCACCCTGATACAAGCCAATTTAAGCCACAGCCTTTGCCCTGCCCAGGGCCACCTGTCCTGAGCCAACAAGCAGTCTGCAGATCACTACCACCCACGCTGGTCTTGTACATGCCTTGATAGGCCAAATTGTGAACCAAGGCCAGGTGCCATTAGTGCTGGGTTTGTAGCTGCTCAGCAAGAGGTATGAGACACCTCAAGGCCAGATGTTGGTTGTTCAGGTTTTGTGAAATTTTGATAGATTTTAGGAAAGTCCATAGCATGAGCCAAGACAGGCTGTTTGTATGGAAAAGCCATTGGAAGCAGCTTGGGTGGGCCAGCAAGTTGGGTTGGGCATGGTCTCAGGGAGTCACTAAAGTGGGACAGCTACAGTTAGCCAGGTTGATGGAGACTCAGACATTGTAACCACCTGTGTCTGTACTCCAAGTGACGAGTGGGGGGGTTCAACAAAGGAACAATGGATTCTACCCACACTTCTATCTGTGAGAATGCTGCCCAGCCAAGCCAGACAACTCAGTTCCTCCTCATATGTCCCTAGCATCTTTCAAGCTCCTCCCCCAGTGCTAGAGCTGAGGTCTAGTGAGTCTATCAGTAATTTCATTTGTGGGCTGCTACATGGCACTCCAGCAGCCCTTTATCTTACTCAGTCACAATCTCCACTGGTTTTCATAGCCAAAAGTTGTGGGGATTTCTCTTCCTGAAGTAGAACCTGGGCTGGAGAGCCTAGTGTGGGGCTGGGATCCTTGGCTCCTCTAGGGGGAGCTTCCACAGCTGAGATATTCCTCCTGATTTTTAACCACAACACGCGGGTGTGGGACCAGCCCATTCTACATCTTAGCCCCTCCTACCAGAATCGAGGTTGCCTCTTTTATATATCAGTAATCTTTTCAATTAGTTAAAATAGACTTCACTATTACATAGCTCAAGCTTGATACCCAATGGTTGACTGGAATGCAGGTGGCTGCCAAGGGCCAGTTGTATTAACTGGTGGCAAAGTTGTTCCAGTCAGTGCAACTAATGTGTGCCTATCTGAAGGTCTTAGCTTGGACTGCCATAATAAAATAGCATATACTGGGTAGCTTCAACAACAGAAATTTATTTCTTGTAGTTCTGGAGGCTGGGAAATCTCAGATCATAAAGGTAGATTTTATTCTGAGGCCTTTTCTCTTGGCTTGCAGATAGCAGCCACCTCACTATGGGCTCACATGACCTCATAAATTAGTTAAAGGGTGGCTCAGAGTCTGATTTCTTGACAATTAACACTGTAAGCTGTAGTTATGGCTTTGACACATTTGTTATTTCTACTTTTACAATAGAAATTTGAAGGGAGAGTGAGAGAGAAGTAGAGTCTTGAAATGTAGCTCATGACACAATTTGTAGCATGGTTAGGGCTACTTTCAAGGATTCTTTTCTCTTATTCATTGTTTTCTGTGGCCCCATGATTCACCCTCACCTTTTTCTGTTGTCTTCCTCAATTATATCTGAAATGAGAATTATGAAATATGTCTTCCTTAGGGGTATGCATCTTTCTCAGCCTGCTTCTTGTTTATAGAATTTTGGTGGCCTAAGGACTGTTTTAAGGCTTATGGCCTAAATTGAATCTGATGGCCTAGATTATTTTAATCTTGTTGACCCAAGGATTGGTTTCAATCTTTTTCATAGGCTTTCTTAGTTCAGGTTTGTGGTTTGTTTAATAATTAAATTATCTCAAAAACTTAGGCTTGGTTTCAGCCAGCAACATGCTCCAATAACCACACTCACACTTATTTTGCAGGCGTAGTTCTCAGATTTACTATAGTTTGCTTTTTTTTTCTTTTTCTTGCCCCATATCTTCTTCTTTTTTAATGTAGATTAACTTGAGGTTGTAATTCTTCAGTGAAAAGACCACATCACTAAGGTAATCTTTGCCCTATTTTATTTAATTGAAAAGTTTTACAGAGTTTCACACCATTAGTCTAATTTTAATATGCTGAAACATTTTAATGGGTATTTGTCCCTCCAAATCTCTCTCAATCTTATTTTTATAGTTTGAGGTTAAAACCCAGTTGGTTTTTCCAATCATAAAATACCTGAAATTCTTGTACTCTCTATTCCCTTTTATTTCTATTTACAAATCAGCTAATTCTTTCCTAAGCTCACCTCTTTTTTGTATTATTCTCTCCAATTGTATTAATCAAAGTTCTCCAGAGAAATAGAACAAATAAGACATATATAGATATACATAAAAGTAGGGTTTTTATAGGAATTCACTCATGATATTGTGGAGGCCAAGAAGTCCCTTGATCTGCCATCTGCAAGCTGCAGAACCAGGAAAACTGGCAATATAATTCAGTCTTAGTCTAAAGGTCTAAGAGTAGGAGGGTGATGGTATAATTCCCAGTCTGAATCTAAAAGCCCAAGAACTGGGATATCACCAGGATATCCAAGGTCAGGAGAAAATGAGAGTCTCATCCCAAGCAGAGAGAATTAATTGCCCTTTCTCCACCCATTTTGTTCTATTCAGGCCCTCAACGGAATGTATGATGCCCATCTACAATGATGAGGGCAATCTACTTAGTGTACTGATTCAAATGCTAATCTCTTCTGGAGGCTTCCTTACAGACATACCCAGAAATAATATTTTACCAGTTATCTAGACATCTCTTAGCCTATTCAAGTTGACACATAGAATCAACCATCACAGCAATCAAAGCCATCAGCAATCAACAAACACTACTATCACTACTATGAACAGTACTAAAATTTTGTTTTCTAGCTTCTTCCCCTATAATATTTCCCTATAAGCATTGTTTTCTAACCTCTTCTCTTAGAATTACAAATCTCCTAATTATATTCTCTGGTTCTATTGCAAGTTAGTTTCACCAAATTTTTGTCACTGAAAAATCCGAACACAAAAACATTTAACCAATGTCATATCTAAAGTTTTTGTTATGGCAATATTCCACTCTCAGAACCAGTTTATGTATTAATCAGGATAGGTTAAGTTAGGCTATGCTAACAAACAGTCCTACAATCTCAGTGGTTTAATGCAACAGAAGCATACTTCTGACTCACATGAATTACACTGTGGATTCAGACAACTCTCCAGAATATCTTCCTTCTATATGTGACTAAGTAATCAAGCTGCTTCAAACTTGAAACTCTGGCATCTTAACACAAGGCCTCTGCAGTTGCTGCAGTTAGGAAAGAGAGGTGGCAAAAGAGTTGCACGTTGCACGTTAGCAATTAAATATTTCAACCTGGAAACAAAGCGTGTCACTTGTGTTCACAGCCCCTTGGCAAGAACTGCTTAGAAGGTCCTGACTAATTATAAGAGGGTTAGAAAATATATATCCTTCCAAAGTGCATAAAATGGAGAACTAGACACTGTTGAAGTCTAGTAATGTATACCTCGGATACTATTGGAAGTAGTATAACTTATAGATAAAGAGTGTGCCTGAAGTCACAAACCCTAAATTCAAGCCCTAGCTTTGCTACTTGCTACCTGACAAATGGCTTAAACCCTGAGCCTTGGTTTAAAGTACTGATAATAATATCTAATTGGATAATTATTTACTTTAAATGATATTATGCTTGTGCAATGCTTAGCACAGTTTCTGGCACACAGAAAGCATTCAATTAATTACTCTATATAATGTGTGTTGCATAAAGACATTATGATCCACTAAGCTGTGATCATGAACAGTCAAGTCTGCTACAGATAATTTCAGGGACATCATGGCAGTACCACTTGCAACATACACATTATGATAGTCCTCTGGAATTTACCAGTCTTTAATAGACTGGGAAATATTGACAATGTTATAGTCCCTACAATAAATTAGAGTGAAGAGCATGATGATAGCAATGTGTTGACAAGAAGAAAATTAATGTGAGAGAGGTTATTTCATTTTGCTAAAATGTCATACATTTTGTAGAAAAATGGTCATTTACTCTAATCAGGAGCTGGTCCAAAATTACATGCTGAAATAGAAATTTGGAAAGGGAATGCATAGCAAGAGCAAGTAAATGACCCTGAAGAATCAGCCTCTCAAAAGCGCTGTTTGTAACATCCTTTAATCTGGCTTCTATGCAATTCCTAAGTAATTTTATCTAAACTTTATATGTAATCAATGAGGATTTTTGAATGAATAAAATTCCACAATTCATATTATTAGAATGATGTTTTGGCCCTTGTAAGGAAAGAAGTGTATATTACAAATAGAGAGTTTTCCATGAAAGGAGTCATAAGTTAAACATATTATAATGTCCATGGCACTAAATACTCAAGATTCATGTAACATATTATATTTTCTTTTAGGTAACAAGTCTATTTTAAGTTTTAAGCTTATAATAAATGATAATAATAGCATATTTTTCAACTGATTATCCATACTAATTTAAAAGTTTCCAAATTTATATATTTTTCAACCTGTAATTAAATATTCTTCTAGAATTATTAAGTTAAGTGTTCACTGAAAACAGTGGAATGAAATAATATAATGATTTCATTAAATATATATGATTTCATATAAATCATATAAATATACATGATTTCATTTCATAATATATATAATTTCACATACATACACACCTTTTCCTTCTTCACCTCCAAACTCCAGATAGCCTACTGTGTATTATTACATGCTTTTCTCAATATTAAGTGCATATTTCACTTAATATATCATAAATAGCTCTTCAAGTCATTATTATAGATGTAATTTATTCTTTCTCTACTAATTGAAAAAAGCGCTATTATGAATATACAATTTGTTTAAGCTTCTACCCATTGGCAGGCATTCAATTAGTTTCTAATATTTTGCCATTATAGGCAATGCTTCAATAAGCATTCTTGTGCTAATGTACTATATCAATAAACATATGCACTTCACAGTGACAGAAGGAGAGAGAAACAAAGAGAGTTACATTTCTCTTGGTACTGTATCTGATGTGAAAAAATTTCTGAAATAATATATACTAAAACAGTGTATAGATAATATTTTGGAAAGGGACCTAGGAATGCGGTCATAGCTTAATTAAATCTTATTTCAATCATCTTCCCTACTATTTGCGTATCTAAAACATATACTGTTTGTAGTCAGAAAAGTAAATAAAATTTAAAATTTGAAGATATGCAGAAATTATTCCTCTGTAACTGATTAACAAAATAATGCTATAACAGTGTGAGCATGGAAAGATGTTAAATATGTTGTGGAGGGGTTAATCATTTTCAAATTGTTTATTAAAAATCTATCAATAGTGTATTCGTTTCCTAGGGCTTCCATAACAAAACACAACAAACTAGGTGGTTTAAAACAAGAAAAAATTTATTCTCTCAGTTACAGAGACTAGAAGTCCAAAACCAAAGATTATGCTCTTTTCGAAGGCTTTAGGGAAGGAATTTTTCCTTGCCTCTTCTAATTTCTGGTGGTTACTGGCAATTCTTGGCATTCTTTGGCTTGTAAAGGCATCACTCCAATCTCTTGTCTCTGTCTTCACATGGTCTTCTCCCTTTGCATCTGTGTCTTCCCATGGCATTCTCTTCTCTTTCTCTGTCTCTGCATCTCTTCTTTTTTCCTTATAAGGACATCAGTCATACTGAATTGGGGTCTATCCTAATTTAAAACGATCTCTTCTTAATTTGATTATAGCTGTAAAATCCTTATTTCCACAAAGGTCATATTCACAGTTAACAGGGGTTAGGACTTCAACATATCCTTTGGGGGGATACAATTGAACCCGCAACAAATAGAATAGATATGTTGAACTTTATAGACCTAAACATTAACACCAAATGTTTCCAGATGATATGATTACTGTTACGAATATTTCCTTCTTTATAATTTTCAGCATCTTTTAAGATTTTAAATAAGCATTAATAAAATCAGAAAAAAATTGAAGCTAAAAATAGCCTACCCCATTTCGTTACACACGCATGTGCACGTGCACGCACGTGCACGCACACACACATGGCTTTATCGTTAGGTGAGGATGGAAGTTTTCATGGGTTTGGGAGTAAAGTGATGCATATATACCTCATATCAAGAGTTGTATAACTGTTTTGAGTGTGTTTCTCTTATCATTTCTCTCTTCAGGTCACAGTATTATAATCAGAGGAAAAGGAGCTCAAAATTATATATCTCATTGTATTAGACACACCATAGCCTCTCACACGTGAACACATACATATACGCCCTTGTCTTTAGTTAAGAATGAAATTTTCCATAGCTGAGCAGTACAGTCTATATATCTTTTGTCTCTACTTGTCTGACTCTCTTGAGGGTGTTTTCTTTGTCATCTACCTATGTAGATGACTAGCTCTGCTCAGCAGCTGCTACTTATCAGTATTTCTATGCTTTCCAAGTAGAGATAAGAGAAACTGTGGAGGGGAAGGGAGAAATAAAGAGAGAGAACAAGAAGGAAAGAGAGAGAGAGAAGATACTAAATTTCTTTTCTTAACAGTTATGATACTGCATGAAGTATATTACCTATATACATACACACATACATACAATGGAATACTAAAGTTGGCTGATAAAATAGTTGAGGTTGAACTCTATGAAGTGATATGGAGTGATATCAAATTATACAAAAGAAACAAAAATAAGTATATCATAATTAAATGATACGTTTTGCGGGAAAAAAATAATGACACTAAAAATTGACCTCACTGTGTTGCACACCACTCTTCTTATTTTTCACTCATGGTAGAAGAACTTTACATGAATCCCAAAAGACTACATTATAGACATGGTGGTTTAGCTGACTGGTGATTCAGAGTCTGATTTCTTGCCAACTAGCAGGGCAAGCTGCAGGTCTGGCTTCAACAGATTTATAATTTCTACTTTTCAAACAGAAAACTGGAGGAGTGAGAGAAAATTAGTGATTTGATATCACTAACTTTGACAAAATATATAGCATGGTCTATGAAGGTACAACCTTCAAGGAGTCTACCACAAAGATGGTAGACCATGAGTGGAGAATGAATGATAGGGAGAGCAAGCCCACCTGCTGTGAATACAAACATGTGGGTTTTGATTTGGGCTTCCCCAAAAATCACTTCCTAGCTCTGTGACTTGGGATATGAGCCCAATAGTGCCAAGTTCTTTGCCCCATTTCTGACACTGTGTTAGGTCTTTCTTTTCCTAATTTGTAAATCCAAATAGGTGAAAAATTAAATTGCATTATTATTATTATTTGGATTTACCTAACTGTTAATAAGTTGGTTTTTTGGGGTTTTTTTGTTTGTTTTTTGTTTGTTTGTTTGTTTTTTTTTGGATAGAGGGGCTGTTTTTTACTTAACCATTGGTCATTTCTATTTTGTTTGTGGGAATGTCACTTCTACTCAAATTTCACTGGCCAAAACCAGTCCATGGCAATGCCTAAATCCAAGAAGGTTGAGAATAATCCAACCACACATCTAGAGTGGAAACCAGAAATATTAGGCAAACAATGACACTGACTACCACAGACAGGTTCCCAGAAGTGAAACTGCTTGGCCAATGATAGGCATATTTGAAATTTCCACAAATATAATTTTTTATCTTCAAAAGAGATTACAGCAATCAAATTTCAATAAAAATGTACAAGAATGCCTATTTCCACACATCCTTTCTGGTTCTGGATGTTACCAGTTTTTTGTATAAATATTTTTTGTTGAACTATAACATTCATACAGTAAAGTGTATGTATATCAGATGTACGGTTTTATATTTTTGTTTACGAAATAAGTGCACCCATGGAGCCAACACCCAGATCAATATATAAAACATCATTTGCACCCCAGAAACTCCCCTATGTCCCTTTCATTCATTAGCTCCATGATGTAAACCGCTATTCTGACTTTTATACATGAGTTTTGCCTATTTTAGAACTTCATATAAATGAAATCATATATGCATATTCTTTTGTATCTAGCTTATGCTCAATATTATATTTGTGAAATAAATCTATGTTTTTTGTAACAGCACTCCATTCATTTCCATTGCTGCTACAATTTTATTGTTTGAATATAACATAATTTGTTCACTTTGTTGTTGACAGACATTTGGGTTATTTACTACAAATAATGTTGGTATGAACATTCTCATACATTTCTTTTGGCAATTCTGTTGTGCTTATATATCTGATCAGAATTACTAAGGAATATGGTAAGCTCTAATATATACAAAACATCAGTTTTCCAGAGTAATTATATCAGTTTACACTCCCACCTGCAGTGTATTAGAGTACCCATGTGTATTTCTTTGACATTTTTTTTTTAGAAATAAATGATATTTATTCAAGGGTCTTAAGGTTTGCAATCCGGCAACACAATTAGGCAATACGCAGAGTGTTCCCTTTAATTTTAGCATTCTCGATGGTTGTGGAGTATTATCTGATTATGATTTCAATTTGCATTTACTTGATAACTAACAAAATTGAGCACCTTTTTATTGTCTTATTGACCACTTGGATATCCTATTTTTCATGGAGTTGTTCAAGATTTGTCATTAAAAAATAATTTGGTAGACTTTTTCTTATTGACTTGTAGCTTTGTATATATTCGGAACATAAGCCCTTCTCAGATACAAGTATTCCAAATATTTTCTCCCATTCTGTGACCTGCCTTTTCACTCTCTTAATGTCTTAATTTTAATGAAGGAAAATTTACTTTTTTTAGGGTCAGTGCTTTTTGTGTCCTTTTAAAGAAATGCTTGACTACATCAAGGTCATTAAGACATTATCCTATGTTATCTTCAATAACTTTTATTTCTTTCACCTTTTACTTTTAATCTATAATCCATTTAGAATTAAATTTTGCTTGAAATAGATACAAAGGATCATTTGAATCAATTTAGTAACCCCATTAATCCAAAATCACTTATCGAAAGGACCATTTTCTCCTACTGCATTGTTATGGATTCTTTGTCACAACTTAAATGATAATATATGTGTGGATCTGTTTTTGGACTCTTCTATTGTTCTATTTTTTGTATATTTACAACATTAAGAAATTAGTTTAATTATTATTGTTTTGTAAAATATCTTTTTTTTTTTTAAACGCCTACAGCACCTGGTATTCCTAGATGGTCTCCCATCCAAGTATTAACCAGGCCCGACCCTGCTTAGCTTCCAAGATCAGACAAGATCAAGCACGTTCAGTGTGGCATGGTCGTAGACATTGTAAAATATCTTGATTTCTATAAATCATCAAACTTTTTTTCTACAAGATTTTCTATGTTATTTTTGCCATTTGCAATTCTATGTAAAATTTAGAATTAATTTGTCAATTTCCATAAAAAATAAGCCTACTGGAATTATTTTGAAACTAAGATCAAGTCGAAGAAAATTAACATATTTAAAATATAGATTCTTCCAACACATATCCAATGTAGAATTATTTATTTTTTATGTTTCTAATCCCCCCCACTTCCACCCCTGACCAACAGATGTTGCCATCTCACCTTAAGAACTGGATCTCTGAAGGTGGGGCGCCTCCTCCCATGCGCTCTCAGTGCACACCCGGGGCCTGGAGAGTCCAAGGCCTGGCACACCTAGGGTATGGGCCATGGCTCCGCTGGGGCTCGAACCCAGGACCTTCTGTGTGTAAAGCAGACGTGTAGAATTATCTTTTAATTTAGGTCTATGTTAATTTCAAACATTTTGTAGTTTTCTTTGTCTTACACATCTTTTATTAATATTAATCCTTGATATTTGATGATTTTTTAAACTAATGCATATGGTATTTTCATTTTATTTTCTACCTGTTGCTAATATATAAAAATACTAATCTTTTTTTAGATTGTGATGGTTAATATATGTCAAATGGACTGTATTATAGGGTTGCCATATATTTGGCTAAAAAGTATTTCTGGGTGTGTCTGTGAGGGCATTTCTGGATGAAATTAGCATTTGAATAGGTGAACCAATAAAGCAGTTTTTCCTCCCTAATATGAGTGGGCATCATCCATTCCGTTGATGGGGTGAATAAAACAAAAAGGCAGAGGATGGAAGAAATCAGCCCTTCCTGCCTGATTGCCTGAGCTGGGACATCAATCTTCTCCTGCCCTTGCTGCTCCTGGTTCTCTGGCCTTGGGACTTGGACTGAATTACACCACCGGTTTCCTTGAGTTTCTAGTATGCAGGTGGCAGATTGTGGAATTTCTCAACCTCCCTAATTGCATAAGCCAATTCCTTGTAAGAAATCCTTTCTTGTATATTATACTATTGATTCTGTTTCTCTGGATAACGCTGACCAATACATATACTAATCTTATATCTGGCAAACTTGCTAAATTTATTTATTAATTATAGTAAGTTATTCGTAAACACTTGGAATTTCTAAACACACAACTGTTATCTGTAAATAATGAAACACTTATCTCTTTCTTCCTCATCTAGGTAAGATGCATTTCTCTTTCTTCCCTTAATTTATTGTCTAGAATATCCAATAGAAGGCTAATTAGAAATGGTAATACAGATAATCAAGTTTCATTTCTGATCTTGAAAGGAAAGCTTTCAATATTTCACCATTAATATGTCATGCATTGGGTTTTTTAAACCCTTTAACACGTTAAAAAATTTTTCCTTCAATTCCTAGTTTTCTGAGTTTTTCACGTGAATAATTGTTGAATATAACAGACTTTTTATACTCTATTGTGATGACCATATATTCTACTTTTCTGTTAATGTGATTAATCATATTATTGCTTTTTAAATGTCAAAACATTCCTCCATTCCAATAATAAATCCAACTTTGTTGTAATATATTACCTTTATAATGGATTTATATTTCCAATATTTTTCATTAGATTTTTGCAAAATTCACAAAAGATTTGGCCTATGGTATTTTCTGCTTATAATGTCCTTGACAAATTTTAGTATTAAGATTCTAATGATCTTATAAAACAAGTAGGAAAATGTGTAATTTCTTCTTTTTCTAATTGCTAGAAGAGTTCAAACAAGATTGGTGTTATATATTCCTTAAATATTAGAGAAAATTCACTACAAAGAAATTCTAATTTCTTTAATATGTATAAGACTATTGAGATTTTGTTTACATCTTTGAAATCAGTTTTGGTGAGTTGTATTTTTTTACATAATTGTGCTTCTCATACAAATTATCAAATTTATTGTTCATTACTATTCTTTCATGTTTTCATTATTTATAGATTATGTATTGATGTTCCTTTTTGTTACTGATACTTATAATTTGTGACTTCTCCCTGTTTTTACTATAAGTATTGCTACGGATTTATCAATTTCCTTAGTCTTTTAAAAGAACCAACTTGTGGCTTTGTTGAGCTTCTCAATTGCCTGTTTTCTATGTCTTTGGTTTCTGGTCTTATCATTTCCCTCATCTTTTTCTTGGAGTTTAATTTGCTATTTTTTTTAACTTTCCTGCGGTAGGTGTTTACATTGTTGATTTTTAGCCTTTCTTCTTTTCTAATATATACATAAAAGGCTTTAAAGCTCTCTCTAAGCATGGTTTTAGATGCATTGGATGAGTTGTAATGTCGTATTTTTATAATAATTTATTTCAAAATATTTTATAATTTCCATTTTGAATCTCTCTTTCTACTTTGGTTATTTAGAAATATATTGCTTAACTTTCCAACATTTGGAAATTTCTATTATCTTTTGATATTGGTTTTTATCTTAATTCCACTGTGATCAGAGAAAATATTTTAATTTCTGCCATTTGAAAAAGTTGACTTGTTATGTAGCAGAGTATATGGTCAATTTTGATAAATAGTCCGTGAACATTTGAAAAGAATGTCTGTTCTACATTTATTGCAAACAATGTTATAAATATGTTAGGGCATATTTGTTAGTTTTATTATCCATCCTTCTATAACCATACCTTCTATCAGTCTACTTATTTTGACAGTCATTTTAGGAGGTATGATAAAATCTCCAAACATGTTTGTAGAATTATCTATTTATGTTTAGAGTTCTGTCAATTTTCATTTAATGCATTTTGGAGCTATTTTATTTTACGCATACCAATTAAGGTGTTTTATTACTTTCAAATATATAATACATTGGGTTAGACATTTATATAGTTGATGAAACAATCCCCCTGAATATTTTATCTTCCCTCTGGCTCTACACATAGCCATTATCCTACTACTATCTGCATTCCCTATGCCATGCTCTCCATCTCCATGACCCTCTATTAACTACTAATTTGTACTTCTTTAAACTTTCACTGTTTTCATTGTGAAATGTCTAATATCTCTCATGATGTGTCCTCCATTAAAGTCTACTCTGTGAGGTATTAGTATAACTATAGCAGCTTTACTTTGTTCATGTTTACATGATATATATTTTTCAAAATCTTTACTTTCTAACTTTCTATTTCTTATTTAAGGTTTCTTATAGGACACACAATTACTATTTATTTATTTATTTATTTATTTATTAAATTTATTTATTTTTATGGTGACATTAGTTAACAAAATCTGATAACTTTCAGCTGTACATTTTAACAGTAAGGCATATATATTTTTATACTGTGTGTTCACCTCCCATAGTTAGATTTCTTTCTGTAACCACATATTTGACCCACTTTACCCTGTCTACCTCCCTCCTCCCCCCACCTCTCTACCTCTGATTACCACTAGTCTATAGTCCATGTCCATGAGTCTCTGTTCTGTTTCTCCTATTCATTTGTTGCTTTTAGGTTTATATCCCACATATAAGTGATATCATGTGATTTTCAACTTTTTCTGTCGGGCTTATTTCACTTAGCATGATTATCTTGAGGTCCATCCATGTTGTCGCAAATGGCAATATTTCATCTTTTCTAATGGCTGAGTAATATTCCATTGTATATGTGTACCACTGCTTCTTTAGCCAATCATCTATCATAGGACACTTCGGTTGCTTCCTTGTCCTGGCCACTGTGAATAATGCTGCTATGAACATCAGGATGCAAATATCTTTTCGGATATGAGTTTCCAAGTCTTTGGAGTAAATACCCAGAAACAAACTCATAGATACAGAGAACATTTTGAGGGTTGCTAGATGGGAGTGGAGTTGGAGGTGGGCGAAAAGGGGAAGAGATTAATAAATGCAAATTAGTAGTTACAAAATAGTCATTGGGATGTAAAGTACAGCACATGGAATATAGTCAATAATATTGTAATTACTGTGCATGATGCCAGATGAGTACTAGGTTTGACATGGGGTTGATCACTTCATATGTTTCATAAATGTCTAATCACAATGTTGTACACCTGAAACTAACATTGTATGTCAACTGTAATAGAAATATATATATATTAAATCTACCTTAAAATAGTGCTTTATCCACTTGCCAGAGAAAGAACCTCGTGACATTTGAATTCCGTTTACACTCTCCCTCCTTTTGTTCTGTTATCATGTATTTTAATTACATATATTTTAAGCTCCAGAAGATACTGTTGTTGTTTTGAATAGCTAATATTCATGTAGATTTACTCATATTAACCCTTTTTAGTGTTCTTCACTCCTTCTTGAATTACCTTGTTTTCTTTTGGTGTCATTTCCTTTTGCCTAAATAACCCATTTTAGTATTTCTTTTAGTGCATGTCATATGGTTATAAATTCCATCAATTTTTGTTTCTCTTAAACCTCTTTGATTCACCTTCATTTTGAAAAAAAAATTTGCCTGGTTAGAAAATATTTCTTCAGCACTTTGAAGATCTCAGACCATTGTCTATTTTCATTATTTTGAAAATTCATTTGTCAAGATTATCGTTGTTCCCTCAATGATAACGTGTCTTTGTTCTCTAGTTACTTTAAAATTTTCTCTTTGTTTCTGGTATTTATCAGTTTTACTTTGATGGACCTATGTCTGGTTTCCTTTCTTGCTATAGTAGCTTTTAATTTTTACCATAAGAAGTTACTACTAACTTAGTGATTTAAACAACTCAAATTTATTATCTTATAATTTTGTAGGTCAGAAGTCCAGTATATGTCTCACTGGCTAATATTAAGGTGTCAACAGGATGAATTCCATTCTGGTGGCTTTGAGGAAAATCTACTTTTTTTTTGCTCATTAAAGTTGTCAGAATTCAACTATTTGTGCTTGCAGACTGAGGTCCCAGTTTTCTTGTTATCTGAAACTGAGGGACATTTCCAAATTCTAGAGGACTATTGCATTCCTTTGCTCATGACCCCCTTCCTCCATATTTAAAGCCTCCAATGTTTGGTCAAGTATTCTCATGTCACATCTTTCACTAACCAAAACTGCTGCTTTCCTACTCCTCTTTCAAGGGCCCACCTGTATCTAAATAATCTCCTTATCTTATATTCATTTAATTAACAACCTTAATTCCATTTGCAACCTTAATTCTCTTCTACCATGTAACAAAACATATTCATAGTTCTGAGGATTAGAATATGGACATCTTCAGGGGTACATTATTCTTCCTGCATGGTCATTATTCTGCTTCAGATTTGTATAGCCTCTAGAACATGTAGCTTGAGACATTTTTCATTTTGGGGGCGGAAAATCCTTGGCATTTCTTCATATAGTGTTTTTGCCCTCTTTTTCTCTTCTTTTCAGATTTCAATTACATATGTGTTAAACCTTTTCACTGTGTTATCTATGTCTCTCATTCTCTTTTCTGTATTCTCCAGAAAACTGGGACCTCAGTCTGTGCGGGCAGGCAACTCAGCCATTCAAATCCCAGCCACTTGGTAGCTGTGACCTCCAGTTTTGGTCTTCCTAGTCCAGCAAAAGTTCCACAAGCTCTAATTGCTGCTTTTTGTTTGGCCTTTATGCCACACACTGTGAATTGGACAATTCTTTGAGGGGAGAAAGACTCAGATCAATGTTTCCCTTTCACCGTAATTTTCTCACAAAGTATTAGTATCATTCTCCCCTTTAACAAACACTATTCTCATGTATGTACAAGAAGAAGAATTTATGAATCATATGGTGTACACATGTTCAATTTTACAACTAGTTGAATGAATTTACACTCTCACCAGCAGTTTATTGCTCAGCATCTTTTCCAACACTTGGTAGTCCTAGGATTTTTTTATTTTTTTCCAATAAAGTGGGTATATAATCCCTTTTTAATTGCTTTTGTCCTCTTGAAGTTCCTGAGGAAGAATGCCTAGATGCTGCTGCTGAAGCTATTCTTACTGCAAATGAAGCAGAGCACATTTTTTCTGAGTCCCAGGAACAGTAGGACATCACACAAGAAAATCTATCAAAGATGATAATAATGCTTTCATTGAAGAGGTTCGGTATCTTAAGATGAAGATGGCAAAGAATGAATAAAATGAATAAGGAAGAGGAAGGGAAAAGCAGATTTATGAAGCCTAAATAATCTGAAATAGGTTGAAGATAAAGAGGTCTTCAGTGCAACACATTATAATCAAATTTTCAAAAGTTAAAAACAGAGCATATTGGACTTGAACTATACTTTAGACCAAATATATCTAACAATATATACAGAACTTCAGCAGAATACACATTCTACTCAAGCACACATGGAACATTCTCCAGGATAGATCATATGTTAGATCACAAAGCAAGTCTTAAAACTTTAAAATTGAAATCATACCAACTGTCTTCCTACCACAATGGTATGAAATTAGAAATCAATAAAAGGAGGAAAACTGGAAAATTCATAAATACGTGAAAATTAAACAACACACTTATGAACAACCAATGGATCATAGAAAATGTCAAAAGGGAAACAAAAAAATTATTGATACAAAAGAAAATTGAAATACAACATACAAAAACTTATGAGACATAGCAAAAGCAGTTCTAAGTGTAAATTTTATAGTGATAACTTCTTACATCAAGAATAAAGATTTCAAATTTTAAAAATCTAACTTCACATTTCAAGGAACTAGAAGAACAAACTAGGTTCGAAGTTAGCAGAAGAAAAATAAATAAAAATTTCAGCAGAAATAAATAAAATAGAAATTAGAAAAACAATAGAGAAGATCAACGAAACTAAGAGCTGATTTTATGAAAAGATAAACAAAAATGACAAACATATAGACTATTTTTTTTAAAAAAGAGAGAAGACTCAAATAAATTAAATTATAAATAGAAGAGGAGACATTACAACTGATACCCATGTAGCCCAGAAATAAATCCATGTATATAAAGTCAGCTAATATTTGACAAGGGAATCAAGAATACTCAACGGGAGAATGGATAGTCTCTTCAATAAATGGTATTTGAAAATCTGGATATTTGCTTGCAAAAAAGATGAAATCGAACCCCTATATTACACCACTGACAAAAATTAACTTGAAATCAATTAATAACTTAAAAGGAAGACCTAGAAACATAAAGCTCCTTAAAATAAAACATAGGGGAAAAGCTCCTTGACATTGGTCCTGGCAATGATTTTTTAGATATAATACCAAACTCACAGCAACAAAATCAAAAATCAACAAGTGGGACTGAATCAAACTAAAATCTTTTGCATAACAAAAGAAATAATTTAAAAAAATGAAAAGGCAACCTATATCTGTCCTTCCACTCTAAATGATAGCTTTGCTGAATATTGCATAATTTCACGTACATGTGGAATCTAAAGAACAAAAGCAAGAACAACAAAAGTGGAAATAAATTCATAGATACAGAGAATATTTAGAGGGATACTAGATGGAAGCGGGTTGGGAGGACAGAAAAAGCAAAGAGATTAAGAGGTATAAATGGATAGTTGCAGAATAGACATGGAGATGTAGAGTGTAGCATGGGGAAGATGGTTAATAATGTTGCAATAAATATGTAAGGGGAGAGAAGGGTACTAGATTTAATGGGGTGATCACTTTGTGAGTTATGTGCATCTCTGATCAATATGCTATACAACTGAAACTGGTATATTATTATATGCCAACTATAATTGAAAAAAAACCTCATTGAATTGTACAATGTAAATACAAGCAACTAATTGTTTATTACATTTCAATAAAGATAGAAAAAAAGAAAAGGCAACCTATAGAATGGGAGAAAATATTTGCAAACCATGTATCTGATTAGGGTTAATATTCAAAATACATAAGTATCTGATATAACTCAATGGCAAAAATAATCATTTAAAAAGTGGGCAAATAACCTGAATAAACATTTTTTTTTTCTAAAGAAGATATCCAAATGGCCAAGAAGCACATGGAAAGGTGCTCAACATCACTAATCATCAGGGAAATGCAAATAAAAATCCACGATAAGGTATTCCTCACATCTATAAGAATGGATATTATCAAAAAGATAAGCAACAACAAATGCTGGTTAGGATGTGGAGAAAAGGGAGCCCTTGCGAACTTTTGGTGGGCCTATAAATTGTTACAGCACTATGGAAAACAATATGGAGGTTCTTCAAAAAATTAAAAATAGAGCTACAATATGATCCAGCAGTCCTACTTGTGGATATTTATCCAAATGAAATGAAAACAGAATCTTGAAGGGACATCTGCAATTCCATATTCACCAAAGCATTATTCGCAATGACCAAGACTTGAAAACAACATAAATGTCCATCAATAGCTAAATGGCTAAAGAAACAGTGAGATATATGTGTGTGTATGTGTATATATACATATATATACACACACATATGTATATCTACACACACACACGCACACACACACACACACACACACACACACACATATATATCAGCCATAAAAAGAATGATATCTTGTCATTTGTGACCACATAGTCGAAACTTGAGCGCGTTATGCTAAGTGAAAACAGACAGAGAAAGACAAATACTATATGATCTCACTTATATGTGGAATCTACAGAAGCCAAATTCATAGAGCAGAAAGTAGATTGGTGGTTGCCAGTGGCTGTGGGGTGGGGTATATGAGATGTTGGTCAAACTTCCAGTTATTATAGGAATAAGTACTGAGGATGTAATGTTCAGTATGGGATTATAGATAATAATACTGTATTGAATACTTGAAAGTTAAGAGAGCAAATCTTAAATGTTCTCACCAAAACAACATCACCAAAATATCATAATTATATGAGGTGAAGGATATGTTAACTCACTTTATTGTGGTAATCATTTGCAATATATTCATGTACCAAATTACAAAATTATACATCTGAAATTAAACAATGTTATATATCAATTTTATCTAAATAAAGCTGGAAAAACTGTAAATGAACTAACATCTACAAAATTACAGCTGCCATTTTTTTCAGAAACTGATAAGCTGATCCTAAAATTCAAATGGAAAGGAACACAGAAGAGTTAAACCAATCTTGAAAAAGAGGAACAGAGTTTGGAGAAACATGGAATGAGAGATGTCTCCAGATCTCTCCCTTTGAAACAACAGTAAGCTGAACATCTAAAAATCAACAAAAAACACCCAAACTGCACACCAGCATGTCTGAGCGTGGGATCTGCATATAAGAGCTACCACAGGTCAGAACCCTGGGTGTCAGGTGGTGGACTGGGAAGAATAAAGAGGTTGCCTCTTGCAGACACCGGAGCTCCATGTAGAAGGAGAGGGAAGAAAGAGGCTGCAGCGAGGTCCCTGAGCAGTACTGCCTGGGAGTGCTATGAGCTCCACGCAGCCAGCAACAGGGCCCAGTCATCAGGGTGGAAAGTGGAGAAGCAGGACAGCAGAGAAAAAACCAAGGCTGAGCCGCAGTCCCCAACCCCAACCCAGAGGGCCACTCTTCTCATATCCTCCGAGACCAAACACCGCGGAGCCTAAGGAATATGAACAAACACTACCAAAACTGTCGTAACACTGACAGGGACTGAGACTGAGAGTAGTGAGTGCGATTAAATATTTATAAGAAAAAAAAAAAGGCATTATTCAGGCTTTATATAAAGCAGGGATCCAAGAGGCTTAGATGCCACCTACTGGAAACTGAAAGAAAAGCACCTTCTTTGCAACAGGCTAAAGAGAGACCTTTATATAATAAATCTTCTTTCTGGAAAAACAGCAGAATACACTTCTATTAATGTTCAGACAGAGAAATAGTCCATTAAACACCATGAACAACCAAGGTGACAACACAGCTCAGAAAGAAAGAGAAAAATCTCCAGAAAATAAGTTTACAGACATAGAAATATGCAAGTTAAATGACAGAGAATTCAGGATAGTACTTCTGAAAAAACTCAGTAAGATCCGAAACAAGTCATATCAACAATTTCAGGAACTGAAAAAAATAACTAGATGAGCAGAACAAGGAAAATGAAACCATCAAAAAGAGCAGAATAGATCTTCTGGAAATAAAATATATACTGCAAGAGTTGGAAAATGAAATAGCAAGCTTGGGAAATAGAGTCGACCAAATGGAGGAAAGGATCAGTGCTATCAAAGACAGAAATCTAGAAATAAATCACATAGAAGAAGAGAGAAACCGAAGAATGAAAAATAATGAAAGAAAAACACAAGAACTAGCTGAGACCATCAGAAGAGAAAGCATAAAAATAATGGGCATTCTCAAAGGCAAGGAAAAGGAGCAGGGACTAGAAAACATTTTCAGACAAATACTTGATGAGAATTTCCCAAATCTAAGGAATGAGCTAGAGCTTGGAATTCAAGAAGTCAACAGAACACCCAATTATCTCAACCCAAAAAGGCCTTCATGAAGACACATTGTATTAAAATTACAAAACAACAGCAAAGACAAAATTCTCTGTGTAGTCAGGGAGAAGAAAATGGTAACTTATAAAGGAAAAACCATTATATTATTCTCAGATTTTTCTCAGTGCAAACCTTACAAGTCAGAAAGGAGTGGAATTAAATATTCAAAATATTAAGTGAAAGGAACTACCAGCCTAGAATAATGTATCCAGCTAAGCTCTCCTTTAGATAAGAAGGAGAAATAAAGACCTTTCCAGACATTGAAAATTGAGAGAATTCTCCATTACGAGGCCTGCACTACAGGAAATATTGAAAGGGGTGAGCTCAACTAAAACAAAATGACAAAAAAATAATAATTAGGAATAAGGTGACTAGCAGAGGAGTGCAACTCTTACTACGAATAAGAAGAGATTTGCTATAGCAAGATAGTAATGAACGTTCAGCATACATAGGGACATATTGAGACAATGATAACTGAAAAGGGGAGGATTCAAAGATCCAAATTAGCAAAGGGGAATGGAGATAAGGCACATGCAGAAGAAAAGAGATTATCATATATATGATATATATATGATATACCCTTTTCATATTCGTAATGGTAATTACACACCAAAGATTCAGAACTGAAATATATAACATAAAAGAAGAAGTACCAGAGGGAAAACCCACAAAAGCCAACCAAAATAAAGAAAACAAAAACATAAGGACAAGGAAGCAGTTAACACACTGAGCTACTAGAATGCAAAAGATAAAATGGCTATAAGACCTCATATTTCAATAATCACTCTAAATATAAATGGACTGAACTCACCAATAAAAAGGCACAGAGTTGCAGATTGGATCAACAACAACAAAAAAAACAACCGTATGCTGCCTCCAGGAGACACATCTCAGCTCCAAAGACAAATATAGACTCAAAGTGAAAGTGTGGAAAATGGTATTTTAAGCAAATGGCATTCAGAGAAAAGTGGGAGTAGCAGTACTAATATCAGACTAAATAGATTTCAAAATAAAAAAGGTAAAGAAAGATACGGAGGGGCATTTCATAATGATAAAGGGAATCATGCACCAAGAAATCATAACACTTCTTAATATCTATGCTCCCCAACAGGGAGCCCTGAAATGTGTAAAGCAATTACTAACAGAACTAAAGGGAAAAACAGACCAAAACACTATCATAGTAGGGGACTTAAATACCCCACTGTTGGATATGGACAGATCATCCAAACAGAAAATCAATAAGAAAATAATATCCTTAAATGACACATTAGACCAACTGGACATAATAGGCATTTACGGAGACTTTCCTAAAACAGCAGTTTATACATTCCTCTCTAGTTCACATGGAACATTCTCAAGGATTGACCACATACTAGGACACAGAGATAGATGTTCTACGATAGATGATTGGCTAAAGAAGCTGCAGTACATATATACAATGGAATATTACTCAGCCATAAGAAGAGATGAAATACTGCCATTTGCAACAACGTGGATGGACCTCGAGATAATCATGATAAGTGAAATAAGCCAGACAGAAAAAGTTGAACATCACATGATATCACTTATCTGTGGGATATAAACCTAAAAGCAACAAATGAACAGGACAAACAAACAGAGAGTCATGGACATGGATTATAGACTAGTGGTTATCAGAGGGTAGGGGGTGATGGTAGGGGGTCAAATATGTGGTGACAGAAAGAAATCTAACTATGGGAGGTGAACACACAGTGTAAATATATATATGCCTTACTGCTAAAATGTACAGATGAAACTTATTGGATTTCGTTAAACAATGTCACCATAAAAATAAAATATAAAATAAATAAAATAAAAGAAATAAAAAATAAATAAAAATATAAAATTAAATTAAAAATTAAAAAATAAATAAAATTAAAAATAATAAAAAGGTAAAGAGAAACAAAGTTGGAGCACTGACACTTTCTAATTTCAAAACTTACTACAAAGCTACAGCTATCAAGACTGTTTGGCACTAGCATAAGAATCAATCTGAAAATCAGTAGAATAGTATTGAGAGTCCAGGAAAAAATCCTTCAAATTATAGTCAATTAATTTATCGACAAGAGTGGCAAGACAATTGAACGGGGAAAGATGTCTTTTCAACAAAAGGCGGTGGGACACCTAGACCCACAAGCTAAACAATAAAGTTCAACTTCTACCTCACACCACATAAAAATATTAACTCAAAATAGAACAGTTAAAACTACAAAACTTTTCATTAAAAACATCGGAGTAAATCTTAGTGATCTTGGATTAGGCAATGGTTTCTTAGATATGATGCCAAAAGCACAAGCAGAAAAAAAAAAATATGTGTGTGTGTGTGTGTGTGTGTGTGTGTGTGTGTGTGTGTGTACTACGTACATATGTATGTATGTATACAGAACTACATAAAAATTTAAAACTTTTATTCTTTGAAGGACACCATCAAGAAAGTAAAAAGACAACTCACATAATCAGAGAAAATGTTTGCAAAACAAATACCTGATAAGAGACTTGTATCTATAATATATCAATTATATATAGGCTTCTTTTGATTCAATAATAAAGAAATAAATCAATTTAAAAATAGGCAAAGGATCTGAACTGACATTTCTCCAAAGAAGATATAAAAATTACCATTGAGCACATGAAAAGATGCTCAAAATCATTAGTCATTACAGAAAGGCAAATCAAAACCACAGTAAAAAACACTTCACACCCACTAGGATGATAACAATAAATAAAGACAGACAATAGTAAATGTTGGCTAGGATGTGAAAAAATTGAAATTCTTGTACATTGCTGGTGGGGATGTAAAATGGTGTAATCCTTTGAAATAATTTGCCATTTCCTCAAAAAGTTAAACATTGAGTTGCCATATGAACAAGCAATCTGTCCTAGATGTCTATTCAAGAGATTTGAAAACATGTTCACACATAATCTCATACATTAATATTCATAGCAACCTTATTCATAATACGGAAAAGTGGAAACAACTCAAATGTCCATCAGCTGATGAATTGATGAGCATAATGTGATATAATCATAAAATGAAATATTATTTAGCACAAATAATGAAATATGCTACAACATGGATGAAACAAAACCATTATGCTAAGTGGAAGAAGCCAGACACAATGTATGTTTCCATTTATATGAAATGTCTAGAATAGGCAAATCCACAGTGACAGAAATCAGATAGTAGTTGCCAGTGTCTGGGATGGGAAGTTGGAATTGGGAATGGCTGATAATATGTTTAGGGTTTCTTTACGGGATGTTAAAATGTTCTAAAATCAGATCCTGGTGATGGTTGCATAACTCTTTGAGTATACTAAAAACAATTGAATTCTCCACTTTAAATAGGTGCATTGTATTTTCTGTGAATTATATTTCAATAAAGTTGTCATTTTACAAATAAATTAACATAGTCATCTTTAGATAAATAGCCTATTGGAAACCAAATTTCTGGCTCAGCTTTATTTCAAGTAAGGCAATCCAGTATACAGACTGGTTTTCGGATTTCCAAAATGTCACCAAATTTTAGCCACATATTTCAACAAACAAAAATTCTTGAGAAGAATGTAAACACTGAAACATGCTAAATACATCATATTAGGATGACACATTAGGATAAGTGGAATTAAATTAATCTGTAGAATCCTGGGAATTTACTGGCAGTCACCATTTCTCTAATAATCAAGGAAACAAAGATCTAATAAATTGAAAGTGATCAAATCTATATTCTAAAATCCAGTATCTTACATATATATGTATCTATCTATATATATATACATATATAGATATATATCTATAGATATATCTATAGATATATATATAGGGAGAGAGAGAGGAGAAAAGCTAACAGACTGAGATCTTTATGAAAAATAGGATTTGAATGGACAGAAGAGAAGTGGGGGAAATAGTATCGATCAACCATCACCATACATCTAATATGTGCTCACGATAAGCAAAGGCATGGGGGGAAATATGAGCATTTGTTTGACTTACTGAGGAGTCCAGAACCACTGTTATGGTGAACACTTTTGTTTATGCACATCCAACAAATTAATCAAAACATATTCAACATCCGATAGAAAGGTAACATAAGAATATCCTTGATTCCAAAGAGGTAGGAGGATATTATATACTATGTGGATCCACTCTTGTATATTAAGGGAATTTAGTTAATGAAATCATCAAGAGCGGCCTTAAAAGAGAAAGATGTTGGAAAAGGGCAGCAATAAACTGGAAGTCGTAGTGCTCTGGTTGCCAGGCAGCCACCTCAGGCCCTCTTTTGTTACCGTGGTGATGTTGGAGAGCTTACTGAAATACTCTTTGAGATAGCATCTGAACTCCATATCCTTTTAGCACCAACTAGTCATGCCACTTCTTTTTCCTCCTCCCTCACATCTCTACCCACACTGTCATAATCTTATGAATTCAGTGAACCTATAAGTGTACTTCCAGTGCCCAATGTCCAAGGCCAGGGAATTATGCTGATTTGCCTATCCAAGGCAAATAAATGAAAGGATAGTTAAATAAATGAGAATATCAAACAAAGTTGTTCAAGTAAAAATAACCAAAATAAAGATACCCAAAACAAGGTTATTCACTAATCATACTGCATATAAAATATCAATTCCTGCCTCCTCCGCTCCCTTTCTCCTTATGTTTTTTAGTCTCCACAACAAGACTGTACCTGGCCCAGAGCAGACATTTAAGAAATATGTGTAGAATGAGTGAATTAGTTAAATATTAATAATGGCAGGGTTTTTTCAAGCCAAGTAATGTGAAGAAGCTTTACTAAAGGAGCCTGACTGCTGTTATCCCCAGTGGCCTTAAACAGTGGCTGTCTCATAGTAGGGACTTCATAAATAATAAATAAATAATGATGAAATAAAGAGTAAAGGGAGATTAATATAATCAAAAGAAGCCTATAACCATCTTTAAAATGTAGTAACGATAATTACTACATTCTGTGTATACTGGCACATCTGGGTACACATAACAAATATTTTATTTTCAATTCTGACTTCTTATCAACTTTTCCACTTTACATTCATTCCATATGCATTCCTTACAGTTTAGAAACGTAGTTTCTGAAATTCTATATCCGAGTTTTATGTTAAGCCAGGTATTATATAAAACATAAATACATTTTAAGAAGTATAATCTAAAGGCAGCTCTTTACCAAACCAGTTTCTATAATTTTCTGTTTTCATTTGCACTTAATCACTAATTCACCCACCCTGCACTCAGGGAGCCACCACTACAGTTATGCTAATGCTAACAGCAATCACTACTAACGTTTATGGGGTACTTTTTGTTCTAGGGACTGTCCTGAAGGCTGTGCATATATTGTCTGGTTTCGTCTATACTACAGGAGATCTATGTTATCATAGTCATGTATATAAACCAACTCTTATTTACTTCCTGTTGCTGGTCCGAGGCCAAAACTCCCCAAACCCCCAAAACCCCCGAGCTATGATTACTTGCATTCCGCTTCCAGTCACTTTCTCTTTTCCATTGCCTCTCGGCACTCTCCTCTTTAGAAGAGCTACGAGTGCTCCTCCCCCTCCCTCTTGTTGCACTTTGGGAACCATGGCAACCAAGGCTTTTCCCCTTATTCCTCCCCTGGCAAACCCGCTAGCACCCGTCCGAGAACCTGCTACGTAACCACGTGTGCGATGCTTAGTAACCGCGTCTGAAGAGCGCCAAGCGGGGGGCGGGGCGAGAGAGCTGAAGCGCGCGCGCGGAAACTCATTGCAGCCTGGATAGGAGCGGAGTCTTTCTAGTCCGCGGGAGTTGACTAGCGTTCGCCACTCGAGCACGCGCGGTTTCGTAGTTTCTCAGTTTTGGACGGGGCACACTAGCTTTTGGGAGTGAAGAGGCTACGCAATATCCTCGCAATGTCTGGTGAGTTAGAGCAGCCTCAGGCCGGCCCCTCACGTGCTGGGCTGAACCTGCCGAACCCTGAGAGAAATCAGACTGGAGTCCCGGGAGAAGTGATCAGAAGGGCCAGGACCCAAGGGCCCACGTCCTGGATCCAAAAGGTTCTTGAGCAAATAACGGACTCACCTCTCCAGTCGGTCACCCCCTCGGAGGTGGTGCCTGTCGCTGTGCTGGCGGTCCAAAGGTACCTTTTAGAGGGTGAGCCACGCGACAGGATACCCAAACCTCCCTTTTACTGCTATGACGTGACGATCTCGGACGGGGTGTACCAGGAGAAGTGCTACCTAGACCCCAGCCTGAACTTTCTCGTATATAAGAATATTCTTAAAGTTGGCATAGAAATGAAAATTTTCAGAGTCTCGTGTCTTTACAACGAGAAAAGGTTAGGCCAGGGAATCCTGTGCATAGATAACGTCCACTGTGGGGGGACTTTGGACACTATTTCTGTAGAAACTCCCTTCAGAAATAGTGCGCACGAGGAGATACCAGAGAGGCCTTTAAGGGGCGGGAAGAGTCACTACCTGGCCCTGTGGAATAATGAAGATCCGTATGGAGATATCTGGTTAACCAACAAGCAACCTGAGGAACACAATTTCAATAGTAAGTAATTGGAGGGAAAGACGGAGGGATTAAAAAATAGTTTGGGGGAGCTTGCGATAATGGGAAAGGAAACGAAAATGCTTTGGTGTTGTTCATTAGGAATGATAGTAGACAATTTTTCACGAGTGACAGAGATTCTCACTTAATAAAATTTGCACAGCCCGTGTCTTGCTTTAAATGTATAAAGTGGCCATTCAGAAAGGATCTGAATACATCTTAAATTTTATCTGGCAAACATACTGGTGTTGTAGTCAGTATTACTTTTTACTTCAGTGGAATTAGTCTTAATTTCATTCCTATTTCAGTTGTGGAAATAATACTTTCTGTGTTGGTTGACGAGTGTATAGGTTTGAAATCCGCGTAAAAGTTATAGGTTTGAAATCCGCGTAAAAGTTATAAACATTTGTGGGTTTGCGAGTGTATAGGTTTGAAATCCGCGTAAAAGTTACAGGTTTGAAATCCGCGTAAAAGTTATAAACATTTGTGGGTTTGCGTGTTTTAACCTTCATTCAAAAAAGGATGTTTTGTGATTTATTCCTTAATAATTTATATTAATGAAACGCCATTTTTATGTCTGAGTGTAGCAGTTATGTAAATATAGCTATTTGAATGGATGATGTTGTGGGAAGGCTTGGAATTCTAATCTTTTTGTTTCTTATTACCTGTCAATACTGATCTGAGTTCAATTTTTCTGTATCAGAAGTAGGAAGTTAACCTGAAAATGCCAGCTAGTCATCAGCAACTGCTCTAAAATATATTTTGCCTATCAAGAAATGGGATCAGGGGAATGATAGTACTATAGGCATGTATGTGTATGAAGTGGGGAAGAAATAAAATGCAAAAAATAAAGTGAAAGTGCTGGTGGGAGAAAGATAATTTTCTACAATTACTGCTTTTCAGGGTTTTTTTAAACATTGCAGTCATAATTCTAGACTATAAATAATCTTACTATGACATGTAAAAGCAACAAACTTGAAAATGAAGATAACTGAGTCAAAAATATGCAATTAAAATAATATCCAGTCGTAAGGGGAAAAAGATGTTATAGAGATGTGTAAGCGAAGGATGATTTAAATAATATATGCTTTAAAAAAGATAATAATTTCAGGGACGAAATAATGGAATGATTTTTTTATTTCAGGTGCAGAATAAGACAGCAGTGCATTACTACTCTATGCGCTGATCATTTCTATTTTTAGAATTGAATATATAAATGAAAATTTGGTGCTCTAGAAGAATTAAGAGGGGAATAATCGTAAAAATATTTTTTTTATTTTTTCGGATTATGAAAGTAATATCTATTCATTATTGAAACCATATTTTTATTACAAAAAGCAATGTCCATGTGCTAAAAAATCCAAAAGTTTAGAAAAGTGAATTGTATTAAAAATGTAAGACCCAAGTATAGTAAAATTTTGATGACGAAATTTAGAAGTGAATATAATGGTGTTCTTTCAGGATTGCTGTTTGAAATTTTTAATAATAAAATATTGGGGTGGAGTGAAAGATCCCTTTTACCTTCTCCTATGCCTTCAGCTTTCTTCTCAAAACTCCAACAAACTGTCAGCCGTTTGTTGTATCTTTGAAAAAAATGAATTATATGGTGTTGCATGATTTGCTTTTTCCACTTATCTTAAGCATCTTTAATGTTCATTCACTCATCCATGGTATGGACGTATGATGATTTATATAATCATTCCCATGTGAATAGGTAATTCATAATTTTAGGCAGTTACTGTTTATCTGTGTCAGATCCAGGGCTAAACATCATTAGGATATGCACATATTTGTTCACTATGTTTAAGTATTTCTCTTGAATGGTTGGATTTCTAGAAGTGAAATTGCTGGTTTAAAGAGTATTTGAATTTTTAAGGATGTTATTTCTTTATTAATTTTCTGTTTGATTTTATTTTTATTTAATGGATATTGACAAATCATCTTCTGAAAAGATTGTACTAATTTACATTCCAAGGG